>NC_056731.1:1589025881-1589255881 GCF_019279795.1 Protopterus annectens | reverse complement strand
GTCATAATGAATAAAGCACTAGTTAGCAAGTTTAAGCACAAATAAGCAGTGGTAAGTATATGTAAGAACTAGTAAGCTAGTTTAAGGCCGTTTGCACGGGGGTAAGAAATGCGCACACAGGTTAAGCAATTTAGAAGCTAACTGTCTGTAAGCATCTTTAACCAGAGGTTAGCAGTACTTACCCTCGCGCAAACCTGCTTACAACTGCTCAAAAATGCCTTAATCACTCTGTGTCCGATGGCCCTTGTTCTACCCAGCAACAATATAAACAGCCTTGCAGGTCTTGAACCCAGGATCTTATACATTATAGTCACAGTAAGTAACCACCAAGCCATCACAGCAGTACAGAAGAATGAGGTATTAGCAAACAAGTCCTCACTATAGTAAAATCAAACTGAACCTGTGAAAGGAATCAGTATACAGTCATATGTTCCATAACCCATAACATAACATAAATATGTGAACTGGAGTACAACAGTAAGCCCAGAAGTGAGGTGTAATTGTAATAGAGTGTTGAAATCCCCAATAAAACACAAGGACCCCATACAGTGTGTGTACACATAAATCATGGGGATCTACATTATAACATCGAAGTCTTAAAACTTCGAATGCTATAATACTGAACTCATTCGATCGAAAGACTACAAAACTGAACACTAAGAATAGCAAATTTTTTCTCAGGGAAAAAATTTGCTGTTCCGACAAACATACACACAACACAAGCACACCAAAATAAATAATCCACACACATACACTTCACAAAACCCTACACTAAACCATACATACACTACTAGCTATCCACTTACCTTAACCCAACCCTAACCCTAAGGTCCGTAACTACCGCACACTCACCTTACCCGCTCCCTAACCCTAAGGTCCCTAACTACCACACACTCACCTTACCCGCTCCCTAACCCTAAGGTCCCTAACTATCGCACACTCATCTTACCCGCTCCCTAAACCTAAAGTCCCTATCGCACACTCACGTTACCCGCTCCCTAACCCTAAGGTCCCTATCGAACACTCACCTTCGTTCGCACACTTACCTTAACCCGGTCCGTAGCCTTCGCTCCACAGTTGAGGAAATAGCGAAGCTGCAGAAACGGCCCACCGAATACTTTCCCTAGGAAAGTATTCGATATTCTGCAGCTTCGCTATTTTCAGCGTTCGGTGCATAGGGTTCAATATTATAACATTCAAAGTTTTAAGACTCCAATGTTATAACATAGACCCGAATCATGGATACCAGGCATACATATAAGATGCAATGAGTAATAAATCAATGCCAAAAAGAAAATATAATGCAAAGTCTAATGTAAGCAATGCTAAGCATTGCACAGGCCAGCTTAGAAGATGTAAGCAATGTGTAGGGCAGCTAACTCAATGTGCCCAGTGTTATATCCCTTTAAACAATGCCAACTGTAGGTAAGCAGGTTTGCCCATAGCTTAGCCTTTTCAAAACCGGCCAATCACGAAAAAGTGTGGGAAATCGGCACTACTTAAACCCAACAGGAGGAAATATATCTCATAACTGGTTGTAGTTTCCCTTGCGGGCACCATGTCAGGAAGGGGAGAGGGTGTGCGATTTTGGGCGCAGCACTGGTGCATCCAGGAGTCCAGAATCATGGCAGGACTCTTTGTCAAAGACCACGGGCAGAGACTGCCACAGGGCCAGTACCAGGGTTCCCAATATAAGACGGAAGCCTGGGACCATCTCGCCCGTGACCTCACCAGTGCCACTGGCATACCCCAAACTAGTGAGCAGGTCAGGTATCACTATGCTGACCTGAAGTGGCGTAAGGGGGACCTCTTGGAGCAGTGGATCCAAGAGGCTAGAACGGCAGGGGATGTCCCAGCTGTGTGTAAGTATCACCCCACTATGTGTGTAATAATTGCCAGCTCATGTATATCATGGATAGGTATGGCTAAATATTCCTCTTTTGTCCTCCACAGCTGCAATCGAGCGGGCTGCGAACCAGGAGGCAGACTACTACCGCTGGCAGGTTTCGAACCATGGCTGTGTGTGCTAAAAATACAACAGTTCACATCCCACTCCCACCTGATGTGAGGCAGGTCAGTAATACTCTTGCATGTACTGTCAAAGGAAATAAATCTAAAAGGAGTAGTAAATTAATTGCCCGTATAAAACCTGTATGGATTAAGGCAAATACTGCATACACAGGAGAATATGACAGGAAGAGACTCATATAGCATGTATGTAAATAAAAGCGTAATAGCCGGACAGTAAAGGTCTAACTGCTGGACTGCATGTGTATACTCTGGTATCATATGGTAATGTAGATTTGCATTCACGTGATAGTACTGTTGCATTAAGCACTGTTACCCATACCGTGCACCATAAATAGAATGTGTAGGAATGCCTGTATATGGCTGGTGTAATCCCCAGAGGCCATGTAGTACAACTGAGAGACACATAGACAGAAAACAGGGAAAAGGCAAACAACAAAACCCAAATAGCACATGTAACTGAGATGTGAACTGTTGCATTTTTAGCACACACAGCCATGGTTCGAAACTTGCCAGTGGCAGTAGTCTGCATACAGACTCATACACAACTGTACAGATATGTCCAGAATGTCCAGTAAAGTGGCCCATATCTGTTGCCTGTCAACCTGTCCCCCTGGGGAGTCAGTGGGATCATCCCAGACGTAGAGGCAGCAAACAGGAAATACAACTGATTGACATACATCTATGAAAACAAAGCTGGCACACTAGGAACTCCCCAAAACCTTATGAGACTAAGAAGCCACGTATGTCTCATCTACACCCCCATCTTGTCAAGCTGTGGCCGGAGTGCGTGCAGTAACAGAATGAGATGTATGTGCATAATAGTAATGTGGAATCTGGTACTGTGTGTGACAACATTCAGGTAGTGCTAACAAACATTTCTCCCACAGGTCTGTCAGATACCAGCACTGTGCCCAAAAATACAAAAATGATACCCTGTACTGGTACTGTTTACATTGGTATTGTATGGTATGACTGATGCAGTTGCTCTGAACAATGAGGTATTACTCATCACTGTCACCCACACTGTCCTACAAAATATAACTGTCTAGGAAATCTGTATAAGAGTGTTGTAATACAAGGTCAGAATGCAAAAGCACAGGAGAATTATAAGACAGAAAGCAGATAGGAGATATAGAGCAATATATATATATAGCACACACAACTCTGATAGACAGGGTTTAAGTTGTAGCAGACACAGCCATGGTCTGAATCCTGGGAATGGAAGTAGCTGCATACAGAATCATAACCCACAACTGTACAGATAAGACCAGAATTTCCAGTATATGGGCCCATATCTGCTGCCTGTCCCCCTGTTGCCCTAGTAAATCTGTGGGATGATCCCAGATGTTTAGCCAACAAACAGGGAATACAAGTGACTGTCAAACATCTATGAGAACAAACCTGTCACTGTAGCAACTCCCGAAACTGTTCGGAGAGTAATAAGCCAAGTATGTCCTATCTACAGCCCCATGTTGTCAAGCTGTGACCAGAGTGTGTACAGTAACAGAGTGAGATGTATGTGCATAATACTAATGTGTAATCTGGAACTTTGTGTGGCAACATTCAGGTAGTGCTAACAAACATTGCTCCCACAGGTACGTCGGATACGAACACTGTGCTGAAAAATATAAAGCAATAAACCCTGTACTGTTACTATGTTTACTCTGGTATTGTAGGGAATTGTGAGTGTTACAGTTCCTCTGAATAATAAAGTATCACTGATCACTGTCACCCACACTGTGCTATATAATATAACTGTATAGGAAAGCATGTATATGTGTGTGTCAAGTCACTAAAGGTTGAAGAGGGTAACAGTCTAGATATGTCCCGGAACACCTGCATGTGGTCAACACATGGCCACAGTCTGTGCAAAAAGAGTTGGATAGCTATGTGCACAACATCAACCCGGAATCTGGGAGTGTGTGTAGAAACAGTTAGTTAGTGTTAAACATTCCCTCCACAGGTATACCAGGTAAGAGGTGTATACTGCAGGTAAAACCAGTTCATGTATAATGATTTGGACAGCCATATCACTGTCCAAACTAAGGATAAAGGGTAGTGTAGTAAGACTTGTATGGTACGGATAACAGCACTGACTAGGAAAGTAATGTGGACTACAGGAATATTCTAGTTGTTAATTGACATCCCCCCCCCACCATATCTCCCAACAATAAACAACATACCCAGCCCAACTGGTATGTAATGACTCCAGTGTTCTGATAATGTCCTATTGTTTGATAAATATTTTAATTATTCCCATGCATGTGCTATATTGAATTATTCCAACATTGGTGGCATGGTGTCATCAATGTACCTGCATGCTGTTCATATTACCACTGTGGTCTGTTTGCTATGCAACTGTTCCGTATCTGGTGTCTAGGTTAATGGGAATATCTATGCATGCTGTTATACCTAACCCTGGAATGTGTTGACTATTACTAACCCACATATGATGATAAAATCTAAGCACTATAGCACGTTTGGGAAGGTCGGTCCTAGCGGACCCACTTGTCCCACCTCAGATGGCCATGGCACCGGGCACCAGTATGCCTGGGACCCAACCCGGGACCTCCCTGTCCGTTTGTCTGGCACCACCTTCGAGTGGAACTGCCTCAGGGGATGGGGCACACCCCCCCCGGGAGCGGGCGCAGACAGGAATCTGTCACCCATCACCAGGTCTGGGTCATGGTGAATAGTGAGCTCTGCAGGGAGGTCAGAGATCTGCGATGCCAGCTCAAGGGCAGTGTGTTGCAACTACAGGGTTGGCCTGGCTCTGCGACTCAGCCCCGAGCGCAGCTACCTTCGGGGCTGTGAAGGTGCAGTGGTGACTGCCCATGGGTGGGGACCTCAGTCCCACTGTTTCCACTAGGGGCCTCATGGGCTTCCAATTTCCCAATACCCCTCCCTATCAAGGGGTTTATCCCCCACGTGTCACATACCTTCCCTGTATGTGTCTTGTTTGTCTTGTCTGTTAACCTACCCAACCTACCTCCCCAAATATACCTACAATCCCTCCCAACATCCCACTCTCACCTAAAAAAAAAAAAAAAGGGCAATCTGTTCCCAAAAAAAATATCTCGGCCCATATATAGCTGTCCATTTCGCACACATGTCCAGTGGATACATGTAATCTGGTCTAATTGGCATCACAACTTATTATTGTTGTCCTCACCCCTCTCCCAGGGGTTTGAGTGTCCAAATCTACCTCCAAATTCAGTGTATATGCACATCTGTAGCTGTAGAAGAAATGGGCAGCTATGGAACTTCCCCACACCCTTCCTGCACATCCCTAGCTATTTTCCCTACTCTCTTTCCCTCTTTGTGCCCCGTTTTCACCACTTTCTTATCAACCCTTTTTTCTTTTCTTTTAAAGAAATCAGTGCGGGGGTAAGCAGGAGTAAGCACTTTTAAGTGGGTTTAAGTCAGTTTGTGCGGGGGTAAGCAATGCCTATACTGGTTAAGTAATTTAGAAGCCGAGTATAAGAAACTCTAACCGGAAGTAAGCAGTGCTTACCTCCTAGCAAACCCGCTTACAACTGCTTAAAAGTGCCTTAATCACTCTGTATCCAATGGCCCTTGTTCTGCCCAGCAACTCAATAAACAGCCTCTGCAAGGCTCGAACCCAGGACCCTGCACACCATAGCCAAAGTGATTTACCATTAAGCCATGTCAGATATACATAACTGTGAAGATTCGTAGAGAAGGGCGAAGGCTGCCAGCCTAGTCAATTAGAATTTGGTACATAATTCTATTATTTGTAAATACTGTGAATGTTGAACTTGAAACAATGTGGCAACATTGCCATCTGCTGTAAAGAAAGCTAAGTCAATCAATTTTTGTTGGTCCTTTGAAATTAAAATGATTTCATCACTGCCTTTGATGTTTTACAAGCCTGCTCCAGTCCGGCTGAATGGAGGCTTCCTGCCTATTGTTGTAAGGCTAAAGTTAATGACCGGAATTTACATGTGGAATGTCCTTTATTGCTCTAAGTGTAAAAGAATGTAAATGCAGTTAATGTGTAGCCTGGGAACTCCAGTAAGGGTGAAAAAGATGATGTAATGTTTATTAGAACTGGAGTTTCAATTTAAACAGTGAGAACCAGAGACTGTTAAGCATTTTGATCTTGGACATCTAACTCAGCACTGCCTGTTGTCTTAAGTAAGTTATCTTATAAGTGTGTTTTCTTGTAGAAATAGCTAGGACTATAAAGATTAGACTAAATGTTTTTCTGTTATGTAAGAACTGTACTACTGAATTATTTTAAGTTTCTGTGTGATCTCTGAACTCTTGAATAGCACTGTAGTGTAGTAGTATTGTCTTGTGTTTTTAGTATGTATTATTAAATATTTTTTAACTCTTTTCAACTGTGGCTGGTTTATGTAGAGATAAATTAAGCTCTAGAGTACATTATATACTTATAAGTGATCCTGTAATAAGCCCTTCCAATAAGCCTTAAGACTGCTTAGTTACACTACTACTGGATAATAATATTGCACAGTAATAATTGGACACCCTTTTAAGGGCTTTTGGGTAGCTGATAATTATTAGCTGGTGGTGGCAGTAATTACTACTGTATAGTCTGGGTATAGGGGCACCGCTGGATAATCTGTGTCAGCCTTTCCCAGGAGTGTCTGTGAAGTTGTATAAATATTTATCTCAAAGTGTGTGTGTCAGCTACTTGGGGGGGACGGGACACGAAGCACTGGTTGGACAGAGAGGGTACTGGAGGTTAGCTTGCCAACTAGACTGAGATCTGGACCCTATAGCTGTGCCAGTGGGGAGTCTTATTGGGGACCTGGAGAGTAAGGGAGCAACCAGCCCCAGACTGACTGTGATCTATGTGTGCTCTTAAGGGAAATTGCACTTTATTCTGTGTATCTGTTATCCTTTCCTCTCTTATGAGACGCGCTCTCTGCAGAGGCGCCGGAAGCTGTTGAAGACTGGGGGGGGAGGGTGGAGGGTGAGAGGGACACTTAGTGTTCTAAAAAGGGCAATTTTTTATAAATATTTACTATCACAACATAGGTTCACTTGGAGGACTTTTTAAGCTTATCCAATTCCCTTTTGGTGCTTGATTCTTAAATTAACATTTTCTGATTGGTCTTACCTATCCCATGGCTGATAATTGTATATTAGCCCTAGTGAGAACAACTGTGATCATTCCATAGATAATTTGAGGAGACCTACATAAGGGATGCAGCATTTAGGAACTGCCTCTATCCATTTGTGGCATGAGGGGCAATCGTGGAGTACATTTTCTACTGCCCATCCGTAAATCCAAGTTGCATTTGAATATGGACGGATGAGCTTTGTTTTACTTTTATGGATAGTTTGTTCTGGAACAGTGGTAGCCTCTGTGGTTTATATCCATCTCTCCAAAAACATTCAGGCCCACGAAAAATAGGTACAAATTTGCACGCTGATTGATGTAAAATTTGCATACATAATTACACAACCCCACCCACTCCAATGGAATTGTGGGATACCAACTTTCAAATGCAAACTGAAGAACAGAACAAAATATAGCACCACAGTCCCCCTGCAGCCAGTCCAACGTCCCATTACCTGGCTATTTCACCCCATTTACCATAAACACTAATGTGTGCATACTGCTTTATTTCTACCATGATAATTTGGATTTTATTTTTTTACATTTTATAGCACAATGCACAAACACTAACAGATATCTGTTAAACAAAGCAATACTGTCTCACAATGAAAATAGAATTGGCATTAACATTCCTCTGCCCTTGAAACTCACATTAATTGAAACAGCATTAAAACCCACACCAAATCCAAAGAAAATGCATCTGGCCAGTGGTGGATAAAGATTATCTTTGGGCTGTTTTCAAATCAGAGGCCCCTTGCGCACAAAACAAGAAAAATACATGCATTCTTTGCTACAACTTCCTGACTTTATTAAATTATATTCCTTGTATAATACAGCACACTTGTTAGACTTAAGTTAGAGTGCATTTTAAATTTATTGCTTGAACATGTTTCCAGTAGGCAATGAAGCAAAATGCATACACCAATAATGACAGACCTGCCCTATTCAGAACATTTCCATGATAACAGTCTACTTCTACACACAATATATTATATATAAATACAAATACAGAATCACAATAGTGTAAGCCATAGGCATGTTGCACAGCTTCTTGCACTTATTTTCAATTGGGGGGGAGGCAAAAGGCCAAACACCAGGGACACATTTTAAACATTACTTGTATAATTTGGGAAAGTTGCTTGCATAAAATGTGTTACCAGTGTACATTTCACTGCCAAATCTTGAACCCAGAACCCTGTGCACACCAGTCAGAGCAATATACCACTAAGCTAAATAACTTTCCTGAAAGACAGGAAGACAAACTTAAATGGTGAATTCAGTTCTCATTTATCATCATAGCTCTCAATACAGAACAAAGCCAATAATGGGGGAATACAGCTCCAAAATAGGGATGCATTTCAAATACTGATCTTATAATCTTAGAAAATTGCTAGCATAAAAGGTTTTGTTTTACTGCTCCTGAAAACCAGATATTTAATAGGAACAGAACAAAATTGTGAGGCATAAATTCACAAGTGATGGTGGCTAGGGACTTTAGGCTCTTTTTACCTGCACCCAAGGTACAGGGTTTGAGCCTGTGTACCTCAAGCCACCAGATGTATCCTGTTGGGGGCATTTACACACACACACACACACACCCCCACCCCCACCAGAAGACAGTACCTTAGCTCTGCATACAGACATCCGAATGACCAGCTCTGCAGTAAAGAGTGTCTGCAGCAGGTAAATCTGCGGCTGAATGTCTGCCCGAATGGAGTAAAGACATCTGCAGCTGAATAATGAACAGCAGACTGCAGTTAAATAAAGAAATCTGCCTGAACAAACTGCAGTTAAATAACAAATCCGCAGCTGCATAAGAGAGCAAATTCAAACAGGTGTGCAGTCGCGGCTGCATAAGAGAACAAACTCAAACAGGCACATGGTCATTTTGCACATGATGACGATTTGGGATGGTCATAAGTGCTGCAAAAGTGGGGGGGGGGTTCCTCCCCCCTCACACTATGGTTCCAGCGCCCATGCTTCTCTGGTGTTAGGGGTGAGGACTGAGGCTCCTTGATTGCTGGGCAAGGGCATCACACATTGTGGTTTGCAGTGGTTGGGATATCCACATCACATATTAATTAGTTGGCAGACACTAATTGGCTTGTAGTGGTGTGGGTAGAGTGAATCCTGTAGCTTATGTACAATGATCTCTGAAGGTGTTTTGTACTCTAAAACAGCCATGCAGTGAATACTCAGAGTTCAGATCACAATTGTTTTATTTCTTTTGTTAGCTTAGTTAGTCAGGGTGAGCAGGCAGCATGTCAGCAGAGGAGCATGGAAAGGTGACAAGGAGCCAGCTGGTAAAGATATGCCAGGCTAGGGGACTGGTGCATGGAAACCTGACTAAGGCAGACCTGATTGAAGCCTTGGTTACAGCTGCATCAGAAAACAGCATCCAGGAGGACAATCAGACTGGCAGTGGAGATAAAATATCCTCGGAGAATGGACAGCTCAACCTTTCTGCGAAGGACAATCACACTAACAGTGGAGATACAATATCCTCAGAGAATGGACAGCTCAACCTTTCTGCAGTGGACTTAAAAATCAAGCTGGAGCTAAAGAGACTTGAGTTGGAGGCCAGGCATTTGGAGATAGAAGCCAAAGAAAAGGAGCGTCAGAAAAGGCATGAGGGGGAAATGCTGACTCTTTGCCAGAGTCATGGAGGTAATGGGGAAGGGAGTAACTGGACCCCAGAAGCACAACAGGTCAGTAAATTTCTTCCGCAATTTAAAGAGGGGGGTAATTTTGATAGTTTCATTCATATGTTTGAGAGGGTATCCAAACAGTATATTGTTGACCAAAGCCTCTGGGTACAGTTCCTGACCCCCTTACTCCATGGTAAAGCAGTAAATGCATCGGCTAAAATGTCTGACATTGCATGTTTTGATTATACTGCTGTAAAAAAATGTCTTTTAGAATGTTTTAAGCTAACACCTGAAATGTATAGGAAAAAGTTTTGTGAGCATAGACGCAAGGCAGATGAAAGTGTGTGTGAATATGTTTCTGAACTGAGCACTTATTTTCATAGCTGGGAGAGTGGATGTCAGGTCACCACTTTTGAAGGGCTGGCAGACCCTTTGGTGAGGGAACAAGCCCTTAGCATTTTGGCTGAGGACATGAGGATCTGGTTAACTAAGAGACAATGTGCTACTTCAGATGAGTTGGGGAAGAAGGGAGACCTATACCTGGCAAGCAGGGCAGCCCTGCACAGGAAGGGGACCCCAGTACTGCTCATGGGTCTAAAGGAACCCAGGGTGGGCAGCACAGACTGCCAAAATGGAATCTGCCATTAGCAGGGGAAGCTACTAGTCCAGGTACACGTCCAGGAGCTAGGCTTAAATGTTTTCAATGCAACCAGTGGGGCCATGTGGCATACAGGTGTCCATGGAGGCAAAGGTGAGGGAGCCAGTAAGTGGAAAAGACAAAATGCCAATAGTAGGTTGTCTTGAGACAACAAGGGTACCAAACTACCACCAGAGGCTATATCCTATTGCAGTGAATGGCAAAGAGGCCATTGCCAAGACAGACACAGTCTCTGATATAACCGATGTAAAGCCTGCAATGGTTACAGAGGAGCACTACTTGCCTGGGCAGTCTACTACAGTCAGGGCTTTAGGAGGGATTCCATTCCAAATACCTTTGGCTAGGGTTCACCTTGACTGGGAGGGTGGAAAAGGAAGCCAGCAAGTAGGTGTGTTTGAGGACATACCTGCAGATGTCCTGATAGGGAATGATTTTGATAGTGCAGTACCCTGTGCTTGTGCAGTTACACACAGTCAGGCTTGGAGACAAGCATGTGGATCTGGTAGCCTGGAGGAGACTGAGACAGACTGCATACCTGCAGCCAGGACTGGTGAGCTGGTTACTTCAGGGAGTAAGCTATACTATAGCAGTGAGACTAAAGGTGAGCCACAGCTGCTTCTGGGTACTGATGTTCCCTTGGACAGGGTAACTGCAAACGTAGAGGTGAGCAATACTACCCAGGCTGACAGTGGAGGCACCGCTGTCAGGGGATGCCAGAATTCCTGTGGAAGAGGAGCTGGGAAGGGTTACAAGGAGAGAGTTGAGACAGGCTCAGCTTTCAGACCCTATATTGCAAGGCCTGAGGCAGGTAGCTAGGGAAGCACCTGATTCTCAAGGAAAGGGGGAATCTGTATACTAGGACAAAGGGTTACTATACAGAGAGTGGACCCCTGAGGGAGGGCTAGAAGGTAAGAGAGTATAGCAGTTGGTAGTGCCTAGGGCCTAGCGTCTGGTGCTTCTAGCCATAGCCCATGATATTCCCTTTGCAGGTCATATGGGCATAAAACGTACAAAAAGGCTTATTATGCAGAACTTCTATTGGCCTGGAATTTTCAGAGATGTAACAGAGTACTGCAGGACCTGTGAGCAGTGCCAAAAGGTAAGCAAGGCAGGAGGCAAGGTGACAGCTCCTTTGATGCCTTTGCCTGTGATTGAAGAGCCATTTCAGAGGGTAACTATGGATATTGTGGGTCCTCTGTGTACCCCAAGTTCCCCAGGGAAAAAGTATATCCTAGTGGTAGTGGATTATGCTACACGATACCCTGAGGCAGTGATTTTCTCCCCCATTGAGGCAGAGAACATGGCAAATGCTTTGTTAGAGATTTTCAGCAGGATTGGTTTCCCAAAAGAAATACTGTCTGACAGAGGTGCCAATTTCATGTCAGACCTGCTGGCTTGTCTGTGGAAGTCCTATGGGGTGAAGCACATGAAGACCACCCCCTACCATCCCCAGACTACTGGTCTTGTTGAGAGGTTAAACTCTACAATCAAGTCCATGCTACGGGCATTTGCAGATCAGTTTAAGAGGAAGTGGGACAAATATTTGCCCCATCTGTTGTTTGCTTACAGAGAGGTTCCCCAGGAATCCACAGGTTTTTCAACCTTTGAGTTGTATGGGCATAGGGTGATGGGACCTCTAAGAGTGGGAAGGTGAGTGCGAAACTCACAAGGAGTCTGTTGTGGCATACGTCCTAAACCACAGGACAAGGCTCAGGGAACTCATGGGCTTGGCCCACGAGAACCTGGCAGAAGCCCAACAACAAAGAAAGGTGCGGTATGACAGGAATGCTTGAGCTAGAGAGCATGCTGTGGGGCAGCAGGTAATGGTTCTCATTCCTGTCAGACACAACAAGCTGCAAGCAACTTGGGAGGCACCCTACAAGGTGGTAAGAAATGTAAGTGATGTTAACTACATGGTGTAACTGCTAGGAACATGGCAGGGGCACAAACTGTACCATGTTAACATGATGAAACCTTACCATGATAGGGAGGCCCTTGTGCTGAGCATTTGCAGTAGATTGCAGGAAGAGTCTGAGGAAGATCTGGTGACAGTGAGGCTCCAGCTGACACCTCAGTGCAAGGGGTAGCAATGTCGCAGCAGCTATCTCAGTCGTAGGCTCCAACCAAGGGAGGAATGCTATGCAGCTGTAGAAAAGGAATGTCTAGCCATAGTGTGGGCACTGCAGAAACTTCAGTCTTATCTGTATGGAAGGAAATTCACTGTTAAGACAGATCACAACCCTCTAACATGGTTAAACAGGGCCAGTCAGCAAAATGCCAAGTTGCTAAGATAAAGCCTGGGGTTGTAAGCATATGATATGTCAGTGCAGCACTGCAGTGGGATTAGCAATGACAATGCAGATGGGCTCTCAAGACAGGGAATGGGGTGAGGTACACTCAGATAGACCTAACCCTCTCAAGCGGCGTTTTTCAAGGGTCACTTGAAAAACTAGCTTGAGTTATCCACGGGGATAGAGATATGAAGACTGGTAGAGAAGGGTGAAGGCTGCCAGCCTAGTCAAATAGAATTTGGTATATAATTCTATTATTTGTAAATACTGTGAATGTTGAACTTAAAACAATGTGTCAACACTGCCATCTGCTGTAAAGAAAGCTAAGTCAAGCAATTCTTGTTGGTCCTTTGAAATTAAAATTATTTCATCACTGCCTTTGATGTTTTACAGACCTGCTCCAGTCCGGCTGGATGAGGGCTTCCTGTCTATTGTTTTAAGGCTAAAGTTAATGACCAGAATTTACATGTGGAATGTTCTTTATTGCTCTAAGTGTAAAATAATGTAAATGCAGTTAATGTGTAGCCTGGGAACTCCAGGAAGGGTGAAAAAGATGATGTAATGTTTATCAGAACTGGGGTTTCAATTTAAACAATGAGAACCAGAGATTGTTAAGCATTTTGATCTTGGACATCTAACTCAGCACTGCCTGTTTTCTTAAGTAAGTTATCTTAGAAGTGTGTTTTCTTGTAGAAATAGCTAGGACTATAAAGATAAGACTAAGTGTTTTTCTGTTATGTCAGAACTGTACTACTGAATTATTTTAAGTTTCTGTGTGATCTCTGAACTCTTGAATAGCACTGTGGTGTAGTAGTATTGTCTTGTGTTTTTAGTATTTATTATTAAATATTTTTAAACCTTTTTCAGCTATGGCTGGTTTATGTAGAGATAAATTAAGCTCTAGAGTACATTGCATGCTTATAAGTGATCCTGTAATAAGCCCTTCCAATAAGCCTTAAGACTGCTTAGTTACACTACTATTGGATAATAATACTGCAAAGTAATAATTGGGCACCCTTTTAAGGGCCTTTGGGTGGCTGATAATTATTAGCTGGTGGTGGCAGTAATTACTACCGTACAGTCTGGGTAGAGGGGCACAGCTGGAGAATCATTGTCAGCCTTTCCCAGGAGTGTCTGTGAAGTTGTATAAATACTTATCTTAAAGTGTGTGTGTGTCAGCTACCTGGGCAGGGTCACAAAGCACTGGTTGGACACAGAAGGTACTGGAGGTTAGCTTGCCAGCTAGGCTGATAGCTGGATCCTATACCTGTGTCAGTGGGGAGTCTCATTGGCGACCTGGAGAGTAAGGGAGCAACCAGCCCCAGACTGACTATGATCTCTGTGTGCTCTTAAAGGAAATTGCACTTTACTGTGTGTATCTGTTATCCTTTCCTCTCATATGAGACGTCCTCTCTGGTGTTAGTGGTGAGGATTGAGGTTCCTTGATTGCTGGGCCAGTGCACAGGCATCACAATAACCCTGATGTTTTCACAAACATATCATCCAGCACAGTCATTCAACAGTACAGGGAATGTATTTCAATATGTAGATGTGTGTGTGTGTGTGTGTGTGTGTGTGTGTGTGTGTGTGTGTGTGTGTGTGTGTGTGTGTGTGTGTATTAACAACTAAATAGATATAACATATCTATATATGTAGACATACACACACACACACACACATATATATATATATATATATATAAACATATATACATATGCATACATCTATAAATATATATGTCTACATCTATATGTATATACATCTATATCTATCTATATCTATATATATATATCTATATACAGTCACAACACTTAACCACTACACCATGACCACTGTGAAAACAGCTATTGTTTTACCTACATAGCTGTCAATACACATATTGTGTAGAATTAAACACTTCCTAAATTGTGTAGTCCTTGTTATTAATATGACCGTTGCATCACATATGTTGTTTTATCATAATGTACATATAGCAGATACATATGGTAAGATACATCTGGGAGGGTATACACATGACAGGAATATGGTTATATACATATTATAGGTCTATATATGTCTACAGTCTACATGTACATATGTATATACATGTATACTCATTCATATGTCTGTATACACATCTGTATAGTGCTACATATATACGGCCATGTGTGCATCTCTTTGTATGTACATATATATATGTATGTATATATATATATATATATATATATATATATATATATATATACGTATATGTATATGTATATATATATATATATATATATATATATATATATATATAAACACATATATGTATATATACATATATGTATATGTATATAAATATATGTATATATAGCTATATATGCATGCACATCCTATGTGTACAGACATGCCTAGTTCTGTTGATATATATGTAGATATCTATAACTATATGTGCATACATATCTATTCTGATATATCTACTACTGTCAATATATATGTAGATATCATATGTATATCTGCATATGTATCTCTATCTGTATATGTGTAGACATATATTGCTCTGCACATGTATATATATCGGAGTGTTTATATGTATATCTATGTACATATACATATCCTTCTATGTACATCGGTATGTATATGTGTATATATCTATACAGATATCTGGATAATTATATATACATATATTTTCACCAAATGTCCTGAACATGGAGTGTAGACCTACCTCAGCCCCTATAGTCCCAACTTCTTAGTGCATGGGAATGTCAGGTATATATAGCAGGTATATTTGTAGACTATTTGTAGTGTAATAGGGATTGTCTTCACAGACATGGTGTGTGTGGGGAGGTCACATCTGCTTTTAACATGTGCTCCATTGGCTACTGACAGACATCCTAAGGACATCATAGCAAAGTACCACTGCTAGCATGTAATGCTCCTGTGGACTACATCAGAGATATTGGCCAACATAAGTGGACAGTCTGACACACTCTGGACAGTCCAGAGGTATACACATAACCCCTTAGTGCAAGACATGTGGACCAAGCCTGACAATGGGGATGTTAACAGCCATGTAGATGGGTATAATACGTAACTACTGGAATACATTTGCCCCCATAGGTTTTGCATTCACACACCACTGTCTGTCCTGACACATAATAACTGCTGGTACAGAGGTGTCATGGCCACATACTACCCACTATATATTGACATACATCTGTACAGCATCCTACTGCTCTGTCTGACATACATGACTGTTATGGTGGCCCGGCAGCAGTATATCTGGCAAGTATCTGGACATGACATCTCACTGGGTAAGTACACTAAGCTGCTAGGCATGTAACAAAGCACTGTGCAGGCTACAGACAGACTGGCTCAATACTGGCCTACATTTCCTATGGGGAATGCACATATACCAGCATATATAGCAGGCTCTACAGGCATGTCACAGCACAGAGTATGATACACCTGTGTGACAGTGCATTACCACAACCAATGTGAACATAGCCACAACCACATATGGGAAGCTAGCATAATATTACAGTATATGGACTATGTGTTCAACACCATCCTCATATGTGCCACTCACACACTAACCCTACATATACTGGGCCATTGCAGAGTGTGGTCCGATGGCTGTCTGTGGTATGGGACATGTGTGTGTATGGCCCTACAAACATGTAAGCCGATAGGGTAACATACAGTAGAGCAGCATGTACCATCAGATAGAACAGGACCAAGAACAATGACATCTACCACAATCTGTACACAGGCCAAAGTACATATTAACAATACACACACTGTCGACAATCACCAAAAGTACACAGACCACAGTACTGTACAAACAACCACAGAAGGTCCAGGTTATGTCATACAATATAACCTCTACTATACATAACATGTGTAGCAGTCTGACATCTCACTAGCTTGTTAGCAGATATGATGTGGCTAATTATGGTGTACAGCACATATGCACCTCTTACTGCATGACACTTGTACAAAGGTTGACAGAGTTGTGGCTGGAGGCACCAATATTGACATGTTGCTGTGATAACCTCATACATTTACTGTTGTAACAGGGTTTGTTGCAACATATGTCCTATGAGAGATATGAAGTCAGTAACTCTCACAGCTGTCACCATCTACAGACTGCAATCCTCACACTGCCTTCTGCAGTTCACATATAGGTGCTCTTTCAAATGAAACAAAAGGCGCCAAACACTGCCCAGTCTGCAGATGACCCTACAGATGGGGGTTTCCTCATAAACATAGCACTGACATGGCAGGTATTAAAACATGTAGGACAGCCATTTCCACAAACACCCTGTTAAACCAGCATTACTCCAACTGCAGTACAGCAGCACTTACATTCTGTAGTCAGGTCAGGCACATCCCCCTCCTGTGTGCTGCTCTGTTTCCACAATGTATGTTGTTAGAGGTAAATCCCCAAGCCATATGAAATGCTGTTTGGCAAACGACAGATTGAGTTCCTGCTCACAGTGAATGTAAAGGCCCAACGCCAACATGATGTTCCTAGATATTGGAGTGTGTTTCCATGCAATTGGCTATGGGAATGTTACCACAGCTGTTCCACATGCAATCAGCTAAAGGACGGCTGCAATTCATGCAGAGGCCATCAGCTGATCATGAGCATCACTTAAAATACACATGCTGCTGCCTAAGCAAAGCAGGTGTAAGTCTCCACATCCACCAGCGAGGGTGTGAGAAAGGCAGGCAGAGGCAAAGAAAAGTCAGGGAGGGGTGGGAGAGTAAAACTTAAGCATGTTTGTGTCACACACCTACCAGTACAAGGTATCAAACCCCTGACGACTATGCAGTGCTATCACATGTGCATGCAGTTATTAGATGCGCCACATAGGTTACATGTGGAGGAGACCTCAAAACATATATGTGATGGTGAGTGACATCTGCAACAGGGATATGATAGCTATACGGTAGGTGAAGTAGACGTGCCTGTCTGCATGAACAAGTGCAAGCTTCAACGCAGCCACACTCTCACAGTGACGCACAAACACTGACACACTTGGCAGGGCCAGGAATACAACTCATCACTAGTGAGACTGCCACAACACATTACTGTGCAGGTATCACATGCACCTCAGGGGTCATACAGAGGATATATGGGCAAAGGGTATGTGGAGATGTCTGACATCAGACAGCATGCTTTAGTATGCCAATGGGGGTTGTAGTAAGTGTGAATGTGGTCATACGCATCATACAACTCACACACAGACACAGGGTGCTAGTACTGATATTTATAGGTGCATTGCTTCACGTGTGTGTAGTGGTCAACTGTGCAAGACGGCTATACAAGGCTAGGTGATGGGTATACCTTGGCATCAAGCCACATGGCAATGGTCTGCATTGTGGCTCAGGGGTGTAGTGTCTGGATTTGTCCACACAGGTGGGTATTGTATTCACCATCCAGTCACCTGGGTGACTACTGCATGTGGCCAATGCTGTGCATTGCTTGCCATGTATGTGTTCCTTAGTCCATGACATGGCCGGTGTCTGGATGTGCACACCTCCCACATGCATGTAAAGTGACATGTGAAACTGTGCCTGGAGTGTCTGGCCCATGTTGTGTACACAGATTGTTATCATCTGATGTGCCAGTCCTGGCCTCATGTGGCGGGAACTGTTAATGGATGGCAGGTTGACCATGCACCTACATTGATAGCATGACACCAGTACTCCCTGGTGTCAGTGGCATCTGTCCATACAGGGCACGTTTTTCAGGCATGGTATGTCCTTTGTGGGTCACAACTGATGGCAACACAGGTGCTGCAGGTGTCCAGTGGGGAACATGGGGAAGGTGCACTGTCGGCATGTACGTCCTATTGGACTGATGGACAGGGTGCCATGCCCTCTGTAGCCCACTGCAATCACACCATGGTTACTATCAGTGGGCAATATGCAGGGTACTACCAACATAGCGGCTGTTGCCTAGGCAAGTGTGTGTGTGTGTGTGTGTGTGTGTGTGTGTGTGTGTGTGTGTGTGTGTGTGTGTGTGTGTGTGTGTGTGTGAGACATGAGTTGAGGGTGTTCTCTGGGTAATACTAGGGTTGCTCACTTTGTTCGCCTGGCCTTGATCTCACATGTAGGAGTATGGATTTGCACCCCAGCCTCTCGGCTATTTCATATCTGTTATCCCTGTATGGTGGACATTGTGACATATACTAGGGCCACCACATAAAAAATTTGCAAAACCCACTCCACATCACAAACACCTCCTCACAGCTTACGAATTACAAACACAGACACACACACACACACACACACACACACACACACACACACACACACACACACACACACACACACACACACACACCTGTCTTGTCTGGGATTAGAACTCTTGCCTAACTAGTTTATTACACTACAGCACTACACAGTTATAGGACGCGTCACTGAGATTACTGGAGTACTTCTTCCCCAAAGGTGTATTTCACAGTGAATGACATCAGCATGATTGCAAAAGTAGGGCATTTGAATTGTAGTGAATGTGACTAGCCTAAAATGCATTGCTCCCTACACAGACATGGAAACACACAAAACATCCACAACTGCAATGTGTGGGAACAGAACCCCTACCAGAGTTCTATATCACATTACAGCATGAAGCTGTTATAGGACGCATCATGGGGTTAACTGGAGTACTCTTTCCCCAAACGTGCATTTCACAGTGAAGGACATCAGCAGGATTGCCAAAGTAGGGCCTTTGAATTGTAGTGAGTGTGACTAGCCTAAAAAGCATTGCTCTCTACACAGACAGAGACAGACACATACACACAGATAGTTGCCATGTCTGGGATTAGAACTCCTACCTAACTGTTTTATCACACTACAACAGTACGCAGTTATAAGACGCGCCACAGAGATTACTGGGCTACAGCTTTCCAAAAGGTGTATTTCACAGTGAATGACATCAGCAGCCTTGCCAAAGTAGGGCATTTGAATTGCAGCAAGTGTGATTAGCCTAAAAAGCATTGCTGTCTACAGAGACAGACACACACACACACACACACACACACACACACACACACACACACACACACACACACAGTTGCCATTTCTAGGATTAGAACTCCTACCTATTTTATCACACTACAGCAGTACATAGTTATAGGATGCGCCAAGGAGATTACTGGGCTACAGCTTTCCGAAAGGTGCATTTCACAGTGAATGACATCAGCAGCCTTGCCAAAGTAGGGCATTTGAATTGTAGTGAGTGTGACTATCCTAAAACGCATTGCTCTCTACACAGACACACACACACACACACACACACACACTCTTACCATTTCTGGGATAAGAGCTCCTACTTATTTTATCACACTTCAGCAGTGCACAGTTATAGGACGTGCCATGGAGATTACTGGGTTACAGCTTTCTGAAAGGTGCATTGCACAGTGAATGAAATCAACAGCCTTGCCAAAGTAAGGCATTTGAATTGTAGTGAGTGTGACTAGCCTAAAAAGCATTGCTCTCGACACACGCACACACAAACACACACACACACACACACACACACACACACACACACACACACACACACACACTTACCATGTCTGGGATAAGAACTCCTACCTAATTAGTTTATCACACTTCAGCAGTGCACAGTTATAGGACATGCCATGGAGATTACTGGGTTACAGCTTTCCGAAAGGTGTATTTCACAGTGAATGACATCAGCAGCCTTGTCAAAGTAGGGCATTTGATTTGTAGTGCATGTGACTAGCCTAAAATGCATTGCTGTCTACACAGACAGAGACACACCCACACAGTTGCCATGTCTCAGATTAGAACTCCTACCTATCTATTTTATCACACTACAGTAGTACGAAGTTGTAGGATGTGCCACTGAGATTACTGGGCTATTGCTTTCCGAAAGGTGTATTCCACAGTGAATGACATCAGCAGCCTTGCCAAAGCAGGGCGTTTGATTTGTAGTGTGTGTGACTAGCCTAAAAAGCATTGCTCTCTACACACACACAAACACACACACACACACACACACACACACACACACACACACACACACACACACACACACACACACACACAGTTGCCATGTCTAGGATTAGAACTCCTACCTAACTGGTTTATCACACTAAAGCAGTACGCAGTTACAGGATGTGCCATGGAGATTACTGGGCTACAACTTTCCCAAAGGTGTAATTCAAAGTGGATGACCTCAGCAGGCTTTTCATAATATGGGGATGGCAGTGTGTGTGCATGGGCCATAACCCATTCATCTAGAGATTAACACACCACATGTGGGCACACACAGGGTTATATTCCACAGGTATGTGTATACAGCTGCTAGATGACTACTTCCTTGTACAGTCATGTTGCACAGCTAACACTTGCACCACATAGTCTGTAATGCTGATAGATACCGGTGGTTAATATCTACAGTAAGTGGCATCTCAACCTCATATGGTTGTAGCCATTTGGCTGTGTGCTGGGTGGGACAGGCCTCATAATGGATGCCTCCTTGTCACAGTCACTCTGTTCCACACATCTATGTACATCTACTTTTAGCTTATTATAGTGTGTCGTCCTTGGATATATGTCTGTATTCCTATCCAGTGTGTGTGCAAAGCATGAGTGTTTCCTAATAAGGAGTGTCTGCACTAACATCTGCAACTGCCAGATATGTCTGGTCCACTGTTGTTTGCAGACATGGGCTTCATTTGTTTAAGTGTGTGAGCATGCCCAGTATGCCCTTCTGTATTGAATGTGTGGATTGATTCCAGGTAGTTTGTACTCCAGTGCAGACCTTTGTGTTGTACACCTACAGGTAGCAAACTGTTTCTGCAGGGTATCCTTCGAACATTTGGCAATATGGGGACAGAGAGTGCAGGGGATAGTGTGCTGTAGGTGATTGTGTCTGTGCTGCTTCAGCTACATGGTACTGCTGTTAGTACAGATATTTAGACATTTGTACTGTTATACACTGAGATGTTTTCTGTCCTCGTGTACTGTCAGGTGGACATTCCTGCTCACAGTGATGTCTTGGGGACAGGGTGACTGCAGCTGTGTGTGGTATTGTGGGTAGACGCCTACATATTCATGGTAGGTTATGCCACCCTGGAGGGGGAGCTGCAGACTCTTGCTGCTGGGTCTGTGTATCCAGTTCAACACATTGGTACAGTGCTGGCAGAGGATCCCATACTTGTATATCCATCAACATGACAGTATGGCCTTATATTGCTATGGCAATACCTCACAGCTGTACAGATTCGCACAGGTTACCCAGAGACAGAGGCCATGAGTCAGGACATTACCTCTATTGTGGTGTACGGGCAAGTATGTAGTCACCAATTTATGTGTTTACAGCCAGGGATAATGTGTGCAGACAGCGTTGTGTTGGACATTGCACATTCCATGGTGCCCACGCTCACACCCCCTCCTCTGTTATTCTGTCCTCTTCCTTACATTATGCACACATTATCTGATACTTTCCCTAAGGTTATCACCCCATCACAGCTCTGTATTGGTGTTGGTCCACAGTTCATGCAGTGGGGCATGGTGGACATGTTATTGTGGTTTGTCCACATTGCCTTGCATATGGCTTATGTGGAGTGTGTTGTGTTATTATTTGGGTGTCCATGACATAACATGCATTGGCAGTACATGTGAGACACAGGCCCTTGGCAGAGGCCTGTGGGCCATTAGGTGTTGATGCATGCCAGATGTGGCAGGCCATTGCATTCTGTCAGTCCTACAGTATCAGACCGCCATACAGTATATTCCCCTGGGGTGACAGGGTAGGTGCGCTAGGTGTTCATGCCAGTACCTTCTATCAGTCTTGATCAGGTGGTGTGGATGCTGGCAGGGTGCTACCTACAGCTAGTGAGAGACCTGCATGGGACATCTGCACTACATGCTGCATTCTTTCACTATTGTCATATACAGGTGGGAGTCATATTGTCCCATTCCCCACAGCAGGGGTACAACCAGAGAGGTACCTGTGGGTGGTGTTTGCGTGAGCTGGGTGCATGTGTGCTATGGACACTACTTGCATCTGACACACAGATATGCATTGGGCATTCCAGTTATGCTTGCATGTGCAGGTACATCTGCTGTTTCCCAATACATCAGTCCTACCTCCTTTGTGATCTGCAAGTGTTTGGGCAGACAACACCAGTATCCCCTACTACAGGACCAGATAATGTGATGCATACCTGTATGTACAATTCCAAGGGTGTGTCCACTTCACAGTGACATAATATATACTGTATGTCTGTAGTACTTTCCCTTGTGTACTGCTTGTATATCTAGCCCAACAGCCATGCCATGTCAGTCTTTCAGATGGTGACACATATTACCACCATACATTTACAATGGCTTACTGCTAGCAAGTGTTATACTGGTGGGGATTGTCTTTGGCACTGCAGTTGTGAAGACTTGTCCCTGTCATCAGCAGTAGTGGGCAATGGCCACCAGGTCTTACCACAACATGCATACATACTGACCACAATATGAAACACACACCAACCTAACACACACATACCTGCATATTGTGCAGATACTACAACCTCTCCTGCTACCTTGGTCACCTCTGTGCATCTGTGCTCCACTGGTATTATACCTACACATACATGTTACTACATTTATACACAAGGTTGTTGTGAGGCACACCTAACTGTTATGACGTGTGTACATCGGATTGGGGGGAGGCACACCAGACCGTTACTACATTTCTAAATAGGTTTGGGGGGGCACACCTGACTGTTACTACATTTCTAAGTAGGGTTGGGGGGAGCACACCTGAATGTTTCTACATTCCTACACAGGATTGTGGGAGGGGGGCACACCTGATTGTTAATACATTTCTACACTGGGTTGGGGGAAGGGGACACACCTGACTGTTCCTACATTTCTACATAGGATTGTGAGGGGACAGACCTGACTGCTTCTACATGTCTACACAGGATTGGGGGGGGGGGCAAACCTGACTATTTCTACATTTCTTCACAGGATTGGGGGGGCACACCTGACTGTTTCTACATTTCAACATTTCAACACAGGATTGGGGGGCCCACCTGACTGTTACTACATTTCTACACGGGATTGTGGGGGGGGGGGCACACCAGACTGTTACTACATTTCTACACAGGATTGGGGGGCAAACCTGACTGTTTTTACATTTCTACGTAGGATGGGGGGCATATCTGAAACTTGTACACATTTGCTATGACTGTACTGGTATGTCAGGTACTCCATTTCATTCTGTATTCTTACCTATCATGCTGACTAGAGGCATATCAGTGTACTACAGCTCTTAGCTTTGATTGCCATACATATTAGTTTCTGACTTCCTACCCTTCATCCTAACATCCCACTGCCTGACCTGCTGTAGTCTGTCTGTGTAGGCCTGTGGGGGGGGGGGTACCCATAGGCATCATTCAAAGGCTATAGCATAGCCTTTGTTTGTCTTTGTCTACATCTGTCCTGCTGGCTGAGACTGTTGTTGGGTATGTGAACCTCCCTGACTGGCATGTGTGAGTCATATGAACACACATGCGGCCCAGCACATTTCCTGCAGTGGGTTTTGTCACCCTGTGTAGTACTAGCTACTAAGGTGATACCAGTATCTGTTACAGATCTCATGGTGCCACTATAGGGGTCTACTATCTGCTGGCATACCATTCAGCCACCCAAATCCCTTGCATGCTCACATCCATACCATACATACAGGTAACAACATATTCTACTCCATTTGGCAACTGGTAGGTTGAGTGACTTACCGTGTGGGTGCCCCAGTATTCAGGGTGGTGTTGCAGGGCTGCCTATGTCGGATGCACATAGTACACTCCCTACACATGGCTGAGCACCGTTAGTGTCATATTTGGCATCCCTTTTATTGTATGTGATTGTCAGAGAGAGGAGTTATTCCCTGGTTCCCTCCTGTGTCAGTGTATGTGCTATGTGTTGCCTCTTTGCCAAGGCCAGGACATACTGGGCACGCCTCCTTCTGCCTACTGGGGCAGGCTCAGGTTGTTCCTCCTCTAACTCACTCTGTGCCTGTGCAGGCCTTGGCAATGATGGGGTGGCTGTGTGGGTCTGCCCCGTGCTGTTCCTGCTGCAGCTGTTTCCGCAGGATGATACTATGTAGCATGGTACATACGATGACAATTTGGGTACATGTAGATGGTGAGTACTGCAAGGCTCCACCGGATGTGTCCAGGCACCGGAACCGTGATTTGAGCATCACAAACACACGCTCTCTTATAATTCTGGTCTGAGGTTGTGCCTCATTATGGAGATCTTGTTTGGGTATGTGTACATTTCGGATGGGTGTCATCAGCCACGGCTCCAGTGTGTATCCAGCATCCCCCACTAGGTGACTGTAAGGGATGTCCCCATTGGCAAATCTGTGGTACAGCTGCATCAGATGCCAGATGTGGGAATCGTGATAGCTTCCAGGGCAGCCAGCACACACTTCATTATTATGCCCTGGGCATCGCACACAACCTAGCAGTTGATGGAGAGGAAGCCCTTGCAGTTGATGTAGACCCTACCCTACTCACTGGGTGGTGCTCTGATGCGTATGTGCGTGCAGTCTATAGCACCCACTACCTCAGGGTATTTTGCTATTTGGTGGAATAGTTGCATATTGCCGGCCAACACCTCACGGGTGTTGGGGAAATATACGTGCTCACCAGCATGTGCTGACATGGCATCCAGGAACTGGTGGAGTACCCTGGATGCTGATGCCTGTGAGATCCCCATCATATCCCCAGTTGGCCTTTGGAAGGTACCTGTAGCTAGTATTCTTAGGCCTACACATACCTTGGTATCCACTGGGATGGGTTCCCCTCTGTTAGTTCTGTGTGTCAGGTGTGGCCGGCACAGCTTAACAATTTGCTGTAGGAGATCCCTGTCCATCCTATAGTGCTCCACTATCTCCAGCTCATGTAGCCCATGGTAGGTTACCCTGGGTCTGTACACTCTTCTCCATCTCCTCACTGTGGGTTGGTCGATGGCATTTACGTCCTCACCACCCTCAGCTTCTTTCACAAGTTGCTGTATGATAGCTATTGCAGCCCCTATCATTTTGTAGTTTTGTTTGTTAAAATTTCCCAGCTTGTGTACACCGGTGGTGTAGAGTATGGGAAAAACCAGAAGGGAAGGTCTTTGCATAGTTTATAGTAGTGTTCTGGGCTGGGCTGGTCTGCTGCCTGTGTAAATGGCTGATTCTGATACATTTCACCTGCCAGCTATGCTAGTTCTCCTTGATTAACTTCCTACTACTGTTTTCCCTTCCCACTGCCTTCCTGTTTAAGCCCAGGGGCGCGCCGCGGAAACACAGTGCTCAAATGTGCACAGAGCTGCAATTTCCTGGTTTACTTTTTTTTTCTTTGAAACCCAGTGCACAGCGCACACACCCACTTAGGCAATGTAAAGAGTGCTAGGCAGACTCAGACACACCCTCTTGCCTAGCTGTGCTTAGCTAGGAGCAAACCTGAGTTACAGGGCTCCATTCCGCTTACAGTATGCTTGACACACACCCCTATGATGTCAGCTAACTCCTAGGCTTGCACCAAGCTATTCCTGCACTTACACTGTTGGGAGCTGACTAGCATGCTGGGGTAATCTGGGATTCGCTATCATTCCCCTAATTTGCATTGGATTGTCTGCTAATGCATAGTTACATGTCTCACACTGAGCCTCCCCCCTTAGCAACCACTACTCACTGGCCATGTTGTCTTCTGCCTACCACTGACTATAATGGCAGAATAGCGATTTTAGTTAGAATGCTTATTTTAGGTTTATTTTCTTATTTTCCCCCGATCATGTTTGAGCGCCGCTGCCTTATGCTTAAACAGCCGAGGTCGGCTAAAAAAAATAAAAGTTGATTATTTTTTTTTTATCAACCGTTTGCGATGCCAATGGCCTTAAACTTGGCCATTGGCATGCTTCCTGAATGATATGCACCCTTTATTTGGAGCTGTCACGGCTCCATTTTGGAATTTGCAGAAATGTACTCTGTTACTGGCAGAGTACATTTCTGCAGATTACACAAGTCCTGCACAGCAGGTTTCCAGCTTGCTGGATCGCAAATTCACCTCATTTGTATGGATTTTTCCTGCAAATGGGGTAATTTGCATACAAGGGTTCAGTCCGTGCAGGATTAGTGCAGGAGGGCTTGTGCACGCCCCTACAGGTTATTCCTGGATCGCATGGCAGACATATTGCCTGCTGGAGCTCCTGCACTGATCCTGCACGCCGTGCAAGGCTTGCAGAATCCGGGGGTAGGTCTTTTTGCATTCAGGTCTTTTGGCTGTCGATCTTAGGAAGTTTAGGTCACAGAAAATACACTTATATGTATATATATATATATATATATATATATATATACACACACACACACACATACACACATATGCATGCACGCACACACAAACACGCACGTTTGTGTACATATATATATCAGTTCCATGGTTGCACAAACAAGTAAAACAGTGAATCACTACTGCTATTGCACAGCTAAGCAGAAAAGGAAGACGTAAACAGTGAATTATTACCACTCATCTAACTGAAACAGTTCCAGCAATGATTTCTTATGACAAGCAACAACTGGTAATTTGTATTTTGTCCAGGTGTGATCAACAAACTGTAGCATCCTCAACTAGTTTCACAACCATTGGATATAATAACAGGTCATTTTGTCCTGCTACCTCTTCTAAAGTTTCCTGTACAGATTCTTCAGAATACTCTCTAGGTATACATTTATCATTCAACTCAATAGTTTGATCTACAAAATCTCAGACCTTAGCTGTCAGATAGCTAGGTCAAACACTCCACCCTCAGAGAAGCAAATTTCTGAAGTTCTCTGAATTTGTGTTGATACCACTACAGGTATAGTCATGTGCTACACTATTAAAAAAGTCATATATATAACAACCAGTAAGTACTGGTAGTTATCTCTGAAATTTCACAGAAGTTGGGTAAGCAATCCACCACTGCTAAGAAAAGAAGAACTTTAAGGAAAAGTCTGCCCTCACCTAAAGTTTAACTAAACCGTCAGGCTTTTTCCCCTACAACATGTTTCTAAAATCGTTAAGGTATCAGAAACCTGTCTGTACTTTATAAAAAATGTATTTTCCTTGTCTTGGAATCAAAGGATGGGAAAAGCCCACTCATTTTTTTAACCTTAAATTGTGACATACTTTGGCAATGGAATTTTTCTCCATCTGCATGGCATAACAGAGACACAGGGACATCTACAGTATTTCCTTTCAGGTAAACTCCACAATCTTAGAAAGGAAATCAGTCCTGCTTATGTCAGCAGCTGCTATAAAAAAGCAGAGTGTTACAAAGTTGTTTTCCACTGCTTTTACTGCAGAGAGGAATAGACACAGTATTAATGCACCTATTTGATACGGTTACCACCTGTCTCTTTTTCTGCAGAGTAGTCCTGATTTGGACAGTTCTGCACTGCAGGGAGTGGGGTGGGGATGACAGATGTCTGACTTTTCTGCAAATGTCAGAGAAAATTGTGATGCTACATTTATGTTATATTTATCCCATATAAAGTAGTATTCAAAATAATAATGCACATCACAGAATCTTTATTTTGGTAGTTTTTTGCAAAGTGATCTATTTGTAAGTGGTATTTTTATGTAACTGAAAAAGTAGACAAAGTAGTTTTAGTCTTACACACAAAACCACTGATTTGTCATGCTCAAGGACTATGGTTTTGATTAAGTGTTACTATGCTGCACTATAACAAATCAAGGGGTAGTAATGCAACACTTGTGAGAAACATCATGTATTATGGCATTTGTGTCTCATTTAAAAAAAAAACAAACTTAAGACAAAACAGTTGTACCTTTGTTCTTTCTTTTTTTGTGGTACTGAACTTGTAAAATACTTATCATAGGAGGTTATGGCCCTGTAGCCCTTACAAGCCTAGCCATGTTTCAACCTGTTTCCCTCTAGTATCAATGCTATAAGCAGACCTAACTCAACATCTACTGCCCCTGTCCAGAAGGAATGGGCATGAATCCCCTGGGGTGAATTTACAGTAACCCATCCAATCATCCAAATTTTGCTTAAAAAGGGTCAGTGATGGGCTCTCATCACCTGAATAATTACCTTGATTCAGAGTAGGGCAGCCTTTGGGAGATGAATCTGTCTCAACAGCAAGTCCTGTTGATGTCACATTTTAGGTTAAGATCACTACAGCGAGTGCAACAAGTGACATTTGACTTGTGAATGTGCAGCATTTCCATCACAGCTGGATCTGAGGTTGCCTTATATGCAAGGCAAAGATCTCCTCTGAACAGTCTGTACAACACAGAGTATAGAGACAGGGATTTAAGTCTATCAACATAAGACATGTGTTGAATGCCCTGAATATTCTTTGTAAGGTACCTCTATGGTCTCTCCAATTGCTGTAGGTGCCCGGTGAGGTACATACCAAAGGGAGCATTGTACTCTATTATTCGTCTGATAAGGAAAGAGTACAAGGGAGTCATGACCTCCTTTCTCCTGGTGGCAATGCCCTTACTTAAAAGATGGGCAACACAGAAGGCACTCCTTACCACTGGAGAAACATGGTGGTCAAAGGAGTGTTTGCTATCAGCCTTTGTACCCAGATCTCTCACCACTGATTGAGTACTTAAGGTATTATTATTAATTTAGTAATCTGCAGGGACGTTTCCCTTGCCAAAGGGGATGATGATACATTTGTTGCATTTAATTTAACCTATGACTTTGGCACCAGTCATGGTTTATGTAATACCCTACTGTAGGGTATCAACATCCCTTGGGGTCTCTATGATCACTTCCACCACTGCTCCCAACTTGCACTCATCTACAAACTTAGTCAGCCACAAGCCTTTTCTTTTGGCCTGTACTTCTGAGAAGTATATTCCAAACAGTAGGTCCCCAGCACCGAGCCCTGTGGAACTCCACTAGTTACTGGTCTGTTGGTGGATGTACAGTCCCCTGTTTTAACTGTGTGTGTTCTACTAGTGAGCCAGTTAGCAACCCGCCTAATGATATACTGGTTTTCATTTAGTCGGGTAAGTTTGTCTATGACAACTTAGTGGGGAATAGTGTCAAAGGGCTTTGTTAGGTCCAAACAGACCATGTGTACAGTTTTACCCTCATCTAGGGCTTTGATGACTGTCTTAAAGGAGTCCACCAAGTTCAATCGACATGATATCCCTTTACCAAAGCCAAACTGGGTCAGGTCTAGCATTTGGAGGTTGCCTATGTCTTTGCTGATAAGGTCCATGATGATTCTCTCCATGGCCTTACAGATGAGGCTAGTTAGACTTATGGGTCTATAGTTTCCTGGATCAGTGGATGGACCCCCCCATATGTAAGGGAATGACAGTAGCAGTTTTCCATTCTGCAGGGACATACCCAGTGTTTAGGCTGTGGTTGAAGAAGGTACCCAGTGGAGTGGCTAGCTCATGTTTTAAACAATTTAGAACACAGGCTGGGATGTTGTCCCGACCTACAGAGGCTGTATTTTTGGCTTTAGAAAGGGGATTGAGGACCTGTTCATTAAAGATTACAGGGGAGGACATGCAGAAGTAATGTCTTGTGGTATGTGAGGTGAAGGCAAGGGGGGAGAAATTCTCAATGAACCTATCCATCAGCAGGTTAGCAATATCCAACGGTTTGGTAAATGTTGTACCATTTACAACAAGTTCTGAGCAAATATGGGATTTTCTTTTGAGGTTACAGATGTAGTCAAAGAATGCCTTATGGTTACTCTTAGCTAGGGTGGACAATTTGAATTTGTAGTCAGCTTTAGATTGCTTTACTAGGTGTCTTATTTGCTTATTTAAGCAGAGAAGGGAAAGCTTGGAGTTATGGGATCGTTCCTTACTTCTTTTAGATAGCAGTTTCTTTCTCCTATGTTTATGGCAGCAGATGTCCACCAAGTAGGTATGTTCTTTCTTGAGGAACTTATCTTGTTCCTGTCTGGTATGGCTGAATTGGTGCAATTGTGCAGATGTTTATATAAAGCTTTGGTGTATATCCCTGCATAGGTGTCCTTGCCATCAGTAGAAGCAGGAGCTATAAAGCTACTAATGCTGTCTCTTACAAGGTTGTAGTTAGCTTTGGAGAAGTTTTTCAGCCTTGTTTCAGCTGAGGTGGATCAGACACAATTCTAATGAGACTGACCTATGATCATGTCTCACCAGGGAGGTCTGTACACTTGGGGTGGTGCAGTGATCATCCACATTGGTGAGCACCAGGTCCAGAATGTTTGAACCCCTTATGGAGGAGACAACTAATTGGTCCAGGGTATTTGAGTTCAAGAATCTTTGGGCAGGTGCGCTGGTACAGGTATACTTTGCCCAGTTTATGGATGGGTAGTTGAAGTCCCCCAAGACTAGGTGTTTGGTTGTTTACTGAGTGAATCCCGTAGGTCTAAATAGGCATTGTGGGTTTCCTGGTTCATGGAGGGGGTCCTATAACTGGCAATAATCTGTAGAGAGGTCTTGCCTATGGTAAGTTGTACTTAGAGTAGTTCAAGGGACTTGTTCAGTTTACCCAATCTGGAGATGTATTTATCTCTGATGAATATCAATACTCCTTCTCCTTTGGTTGTCCCACTCTTATTCAGTGGTCTAAATGTGTGGAAGGCATTGTAACCTGATACAGCTGGTGTGCTTTCTGTGGCCTTAAAGAAGTCTCTGTGACTGCACAGACATCGGCATCTTCTAGTGTGTGGACAGCTTCCAGAGAGTGCAGTTTTAAATTTAGACTCTTAGTGTTTAGCAGAAAAACCCTAATGTTGTTTTTTGAGGAGAAATTTACATTGGAAATTGTGTTCTTGTGACACTGTCTAAAAAAGGCACTATGAGGGAGGCAAGAGCCTTAGCCAGTAACCAAAATCCCAGGGGGTGACAGGTAAAGGCCATCTCTGGTAAAACATCAAGGTCTATCGATCATATCATCCTAGGCTGACAGGAACTGGAACCCCTTGGAGTAACACCAGAAGCTAAGTTAATTGTTGAAGTCAATCATATTTTGTTTGTATTGTGGCATCATCATTGGCGAGGGTAGTATGCTGCTTAAGGATACGGACATACCTGCCTGGAAACCATAATCAGAGAGCTTAGTCATGTCTCTCTCTTCATACAGTCCAGAGAGGTACATCTCATGGACTGTGACAGAGTTATAACAGTACTTGTTGCTGAGAGACTTAAGTGTGTGTGATGTTTCGGATCCTGGCACCAGACAAACAGCTAACTGTGACCTTCTCCTTATCCAACCTAGTGAGTGGCACATCTGTGTGTCTCACGACAGAACTGCCTATGACTAGGACATTGGGTTTTGTGTGACATATTAATGGCTTATTTGGTGAGACACTGGTGCATGAGCTTTTATGTGTACTGCAGTCATCTGCAAGTGTACTATATGAAGTGTGCTTCTGTTTGGGTTTGGGAGGCCTCTGAGCTTAGGGTAGGATTTTAGAGCGGACTTCTGCATATGTAGGGTTGTGTGTTGCTTGCATCGTTGGTGAAGGAGATGAGATGCATGTGCTGACAACCTGTTTAGTGTCAGATATACTGAATGGTGAGTGAGAGAACCTAGATTCTAAGTTTTTTATATAGATGCAAAACCAGCATGCACATTTCTCCAACATTCAGGATAAAAAAACACTCATCTTCCTAATAGTGCACACAGAACCAGTTATTTGAAGTGCTGATTAACAGCTCTTAGATTGCAGTGGTAGTTGTGACATCTCAGAAAATGTGTGTGGGGGGTATGTCACTGGTCAATAAAAATGACAATCCTTACAAAAGCCTGCAATTTAGCCACTTTTATTTTCTGGAGCTGTATAAGTACTGTGAACAGCTTAAAACAAGTTCTTTTTATACACCTTTATTAAATTATCGCTTAAGATATAGGCAAACATACATTAAAGGAAAAAAAAGATTACATTTTTGCATTTATATACCACGCACATTACATATATTTTCTAGCTATGTAACTATCATCTGTCCAACACTGTATAAATTGCTGAATTTCTGCCTTCCTTTAAACCTCACTCCGCCTCAACATTATTCTGTATATACTATTCCCATTTATTTATATTTAATTTGTTCCTTCCCTTTTCTACAGATTCCCCTTCCTGTTCTGGTATCTGTTTTATAATATTAAATACTTCAAATACAGTTGGTTTACACTTTGAATTCCATTTTCATGTAATTGCTTTTTAGGCAACAAATAAAACTTAATAAAGCCTTACTATGTCTAGGCAATTCAGACCCTGTGTCCCAGCTCAAAAAAAAAAATCCTTAGTTACAGCCATTTGCTCTCCCAATATTTCTGACAGAGTACTCTGCAGGGAATTTTTTAAATCTGCCTGCTCATTACACTCTCAAAACACATGACACCTTCAACATTGCTACCTACTGGAGGAAAAATTCTTTGACATCTGCTTGACGTATAAAAATCCCCATGCAAACACTTCCAAGCAAAGATCCTAAACTTCCTGGACTTTTGTTGCTTACTTGAGAGCCATACATTTGTCCTCCCATTGTTCTCTTGTAAACTGCTTTTCCTGTTTCTCTTACCAATCTTTTCTAACCTTCTCTGATAGATTTTTAAAGTTATCATGCAATATTTTATATGCCCTATTAATTATCCTTTTTAACAGGAGCTTTCTGTTCTAGATTCAACTAGAAACTACACCACAGCAGGTCTTTCACGTATGATTCCTCTATCCCTTTCTCCTTGGCTATATACTGATATCAATCCCTGTTAGGGAAGGCAGTCTTTAGCCTGCAGTTCAAATGTCTTATTGGCCTCGTCCCACTCTATTACCTTTCCCTCTTTATTTACTCTCAACCACTTGGTTGTTTTGCCAGTTATCTCCAGTAAATTCCAGTCCCCTCTTGCCTATGTTCTGTATCCCTTCTTGCAGTCATCCCTACTGGTAACATGTCATTTCTCCATTCTCACATTGGCTTAGTTCTTAGAATACTTTCTGTTACTTTATGAATATAATAATCCATATGGTCATTATTATTCTCCTTAAGGGTCTGCATCCAAGATACCACTCTCTCTACTTGTTGAACTTCCCCCTGCTTCATCATCACCCCTTTCCATTTTGAATTATAAATTCTGCTTGTGTTGTACATATGTGTAACTCTAAAATATCCCTTCAAATCAGGCAATAAACCATCTTGCTCAACTGGAAGGAGCAAGTTTAAAACAAGTTCTGACAGAAATATGTGCAGTGGTCATTCAGGAAAAAATACAAACACTCCTGCTACAGAAGGTGTGTAAGATGCCTGTGATACACACTGCTGCTACTGTATCTCTATTGAATAGGAATATAACATCACTTCCTTATGTCTAACATGACTCATACAAAGGGAGTTTGAAATAAATCCTAGGATGAGAACAAGAAGACATTAAAACAAGATCATATTAATATAGAGTTGCCACCTGTCCATCTTTGTGCATGCCCACCCCTAACTTGACTAATTGTGTCCTGCAAAAACGCATGAAAAATGGAAAATGTCCTGAGATGTTTAGGGCAGAATATACTTCCTAACCTTCCTCTAATAGCTGCACAAAACACTTGGTCTGGATCTTAAACCTCATGATATTATTTAAATGAAACAACAGAAAAATAAAGTTCTACAAAAGTGAGCTTTTATATATGACAGTCCTCTGCACTGGCTGTGGATATGATCTGTTCTGCAAAGTCTCACAGCTGCATAAAAAAGTCCCTCTGAGAATATGAAAAGGTGGCAACCCTACATTAACAGGGCAGGCAACATCAGCCATTTTGAGAAAAATATATGAACATTTTATAACAAGCACCTAGAGTGATTTTGGTGCATTAAAATAGTTCAAAAACAAACAATGAAAAAAGGAAAAATTTTTTTTTAGTTCAAACGTGATGTTTTCCTTTAAAAAACATTACAAAACGTAAGCAGCTTCCTACCAATTAAAACAACAATACTAAAAAAGTGGGCTATCTGCCTAATATATATTCATGGGCAATGGGCCACACTTATAAAGGACTGTTAGCAAAACTACCCACAGTGCATTGGTCCTTTTCATATTATTCCAAAAATGCGTATTATACAGCCTTCTGTTTAGCATGTAATTTAGATGTGGACAACACTGACGAGGCTAAGTAGCAGAGTGTAGAAGCATATTCATGCTAGCAAAAGGAAAGTAATAATAATAATGGTATATTTAAATACTCTACAAATTGTCGGAACTGTAAAAAGTGTTTTATATTGTAGACCGTGTTCAAATACTAAAGATGGTGATTTAGAAAATGCCCTGATAGAAAATAGTTTAAGTGAAGTGTTATTGGATGCCTGTCAACTCCTACAATTAAATGATTCTATGACTTTTAAAAATGTATTAAAAATTAAACATCTAAAACACTGACTTTGCTTAGTGCCTTTTAAGATGCATTTTCATTACTTAATATTGATAGAATGTTTATTGGTTTGTTAAGCAAATGTGCATTCTAATTCTCCATCAGTCTGATGAACCCTATTTTAAGATGAAGGAGCATTCTTTTAATAATAAAGTGTACTTTTGTTTTCCTGTGAGGGATATCTACCCTTGTCTGTTTAAGTTTTTTTACTCAGTTGGAAACAGTATTTGGTTTTATATATATATATATATATATATATATATATATATATATATATATATATATATATAGAGCCTGATTTTTTTTTCACTTTCACATTCCACATTTTGATTGCTAATCTTAGGCTGAAGATATTACAGCCCATCTCAGAATTCTTCTAGCTGCCACCACAGGCAAACTCTTATGTTTACCACACTACAAAGCCCTTGAATTTCCTACCCCAGACTCCAGGTGACTTGGTCACACTGACTGCTGATGTGACATCCTGACCCCATGTAAAAATGTTATACTTATGGAATTTCTTTTGTCAAAAATTAAAATCAAGCGCTTCCTTCTCACCCTAAGAATGCTTCCAGTCAGCAGTAGAAGGGTTCTTGATACCTGTGCACTTAGTCTTTCATCCCCCAGACACAGCATGTTGCATCACTGCACCTATGCCACATACAGAGGCATCATGAATAAGTTCTATTGGTAGCACCTGAGCCACATACAGAGGCATCATGAATAAGTTCTACTGGCAGCACCTATGCCACATACAGAGGCATCATGAATAAGTTCTACCGGTAAATCACTACAGCTTTATATTTTCAGAAAAAAATGTATCCAAGCCACTTCCAGTGTTAAGGAACACTATCTTTCTGCAAGCTACAGAGCCGTGCCGGCACTATACACTATATTGGCATGAATCTCCCATAATAATCTAACCAAGAAAAGTATGTAACTCTTTCACATATATGGAGAAGTCACTTCAAGAATGGCCTTTAATTTTTCTGAGAAGTGTATACCCTTTTCCTTCCGACATAAGCCCCACATGTTCAATATGTGATTTATCAAAACTTGTTTTGATTTTTTAACTCCCACTACACAATGCTATACATAGCCTTTGCAGAACTTTACACAATTTTCAAAGGTGCTATATGTTAGCACAGTGGGTTAATCATGGGATTTCATATGCCAAGGGCGGAAGGTTTAAACCCCTTCCCTTTGCATTTGTATGGTTCTTCTAGTAATCTGCAAATCATCCATGTAGGCAGCTACATTTTCCATTACTCTTCAAAAATTCTTTACTGCCACGGTCTAACATTTTCCATTATACTCAGTTTCCAGTGTTTTTGTTATAATGAACTTCTAATTAGCATACTTCTCTACTGAGTTATCATTACATTAGAAGAAACATTTTCTGTACTTTCCAGAAACTGTTTTTTTTTTTTTTTTGCCATGCTAACATGCAAAATGTTTGAGCAACTAATGTTTGGGGTAAAACTGAGCACAATATTGAACTGAAACTGCTAAGAGTAGAATGGGATTGTTAAGTATTTTTGTAACTAATCTTCCTATTATTCTGTAGTAACCTTCATAAACCTCACATGTGGACTGAGATCTTTCCTTTTACAGATAGGTACAGCATTAGTATGTTTACAGGTGTTCACTGCCACACTTTGAGATTATATCCAGTTTCCACTGAGAGTACTGTTCTGAACATGTGCTCTCCAGGAAGGTCTGGCATTTGGCTTTGTACTGACAGGCACTAAATAAGTACTTTTGGGAAAAGTTCACTGACACACTCCGGCATTTTGAACTACACTCAGTTTCCACTAATAGTGCTGTTTTGAACTTCTGTCCAGTATGTAAAAATAGCAATGGTCTACAATACATCTTTACTGAGCTGAGATGAGATCAAAACAGAAAAATATATATACTTACACCAAAATTGTGTTTCGGGTTTCAGCTGAACAAAGCTGTTGGGTCAAATTCTTTTTTTTAATTGTGTATGCAATGCCCAACCTCTGCTTACTACACTGAGTAAAATAATGGTTAAGAATTTTTCTCTGAGTCATGATTCATCAGAAGTAAAAAAATCTTCAATATTTTACCTGAGATAGTATTTTATTTTCATTTGCAGCATGTTATAGTTAACATGCGAAATATCTGAGTAACTAAGGTGATGGGTCAAATTCAGTGTAAGTGTATGCTGAAATTTCTACAATTACGATAGGAATTGATTTTGGTAGACAATAATCCCGGTGTTTCCCTTGAAAGTTTCATAATGATGTCTCTTAAGTGTGTTCTAAGAAATGGCCTTTTACAGAGAGGTACACTGGTATGCTCAGAGGTGTTCACTGGCACAGTTTGACATTTTGAATTATACCCAGTTTCCACTGGAAATATAGCTTTGAACTTCTGCTCAATATTTTGCAAAAAATTTGTAATTTACATTTTTATGCTGACAAACTCAATATGTATCTGAATCATACCATTTACATTGTTTTTATGAAATTAAAACCAAAAGTATTATTTATTCTTTTCAAGGAAAAAGTGATATTTTCTATCATTTTTATGTTTTACCAAAATTAGCATCGTTTACATGTTCTAATGGACATGCGCATGTTTGACATTACTGGGATTACCAAGAGATCTCATTCTAAAGATTTCATAATCTGTTTGCAGCTGTTTGTCTCCCCGGTGTGTAATCATCCTTTTGTAAATTTTTGCATTCAAGGTATGCTGTACATTGTGGTTTAATACCTAATTCTTTAGTACAACAGCTTACACTACCTGCTTCTGTTATTTTTAACACTGCAGGATGCCTTTAAATAATTCTGCTTAATGAACTGCTGTCACATATGCACCTAGATATGTTCTGTTTTCCTTGTTTACTGTTATAGAGCCAGAAGGGCTATTTCACATGTTGCATTTAACTGTTCTGTCTAACTGCATTGACTAGTGTTTAAATATGTTGAAAGTGTATCTTGCTTAATGTAGTAGAGAACTGCTTTATATATTATTTACATTTTATTTTTGTATGTTGCCATAAGAAAAGATTTTATGTTATCAAGTGCTGAAGCAGGAATAACCATTACCATTACCTGATGTTTTTGTTATTGACTATTGCTAAACCAAGTCCAATCTGACTGGTCACACAGTATGTGCTGCCTTAACCTAATGCTCTCTTACATTTTTCTTCTATTTTTATTTCAGTAATCTAAACCACCCATCAGGTCAAGCAGGTCTCTGCGCCCCATAACAAGAAGCGGAAATTTCAAACTTCTGTCTTGACCACTAGGCACCCACAAACACTGTCCTGATCACTAGGCACCCACAAACACTGTCCTGCAACTAAAGAGACTAAACACTAATGTAGTTGCTTAACTTCCAAGTGTCTAGACAGTAAAATACCTTAACTGCACTAACTTAAACAAATGTTAGTGAGTGTATTAGTACAGTCTGGTGGTATAGTTCCTTAATCAAACCACTGTACTTATGAGTACATTATCAGGAAGAAACAGCTGCATAATACTCTCCAGTTAGTGCCCCCTCCCAAACTAAAGTCTATTTTCTTTTGAGAAACACTGAAATCTATAAAATCACATTTCATTATCTCTCATGTTTCACCTGTAACTAACCCCAGCTTTAATTTTATATCATTTTAAGAACTTCAGGGTAAAATTCAAAAACACTTCCCAAAAATTGGAGTCAGATTAAGAATAACTATAAAAGAACTCAGACATTTAAAGGTTAATTGACTCTTTCTTCTACTTATCCTGACTAAAACTCAAGATCTCAGCTTACACATCGTCTCCTTTGGAACGGCACTTTCTCTGCCTCAGGTGTAGCCCCGCTCCGTTCACCCTCACTACGCTCAGGCTCACTTCGCTCTCCTCCCATCCCTATTCTCACCCAACCCCATATCATTTCCTTTATACTTCTTCACCATTTCCCTCCTATAATGAACCCCCTCCCCTTCCTGTTTCCTATCTACCACATCTCCATCTATCGCACCACACTCCAACTAAATACACATAATCTAGCTTACCCATACTTCCTCCTCTAACTTTAACCTTCTTCCTGGTCCATACTACCTTTTATTATATATTTTTTCTCCCAGTAATCACCATGCATACACCACTCCTCTCCACTGCAATACTGCCATCACTATGTCTCCTCCATGCTCTAACATCCTCACCAACAGTATTAACCCCTTATCATTATACTCCTACCCACACACACAACTGTAACTTCTCCTATACCCAACAACCAATACGCATCCATCCTCCCCATGAATGTACAACTCCCCAAAATAAAAATCCCCCCTCATTCCATAATATCTACAAATAAATCAAAATACACTAAATACTACCTAATAACTATCAAACCTAACTGTTATCCTATTTCACTACTCCCATCAGGTGATATCCACCCTAACCCAGGACCCAGTCCTAACTCTACCACTCCTCACAATACTTTATCAACCACAAGTAATTTACCAAAAAACAAACAAACAAACAAATCTTCTTTTACTCTATAAACACTCGAAGCGTACTTAATAAAGTTAGCCAACTTCATGGCTTGGATATCTGCTCAAAACCCAGACATTATTTACCTTACAGAGACATGGCTTAAACCACAAAACCTAGATAAGGACATACTCCCTCCTAGATATAATATAATATGGCTCGATCACCCTAATAAGAAAGGAGGAGGGATTGCAATTATATACTCCAACAACCTCACTTTTACATACCCAAAGCTGTCTATACCTTCCTTTTCTCCCGCAGAATTACTGGTAGCAAACCTTAAGCTCAATGACTATACTACTATTACTGTTGTATCTATCTACATTCCACAAGGGGACAACATTCTCTTATTGGAAAGCATTCTCTCCTACCTCTCCCACAACATCCCTAATGAAATCATCCTCCTTGGGGATATGAACATAAATTGGGAAACACTTACCAGTCCTAAGTCAACATACCATATAAATCTATATGGCTTTTCACAACTTATCTCCCAGCCTACTCATACCAATAACACTCATTCTACCAGTGCACTCATTGACTGGATTCTTGTCTCAAATCCCTCTAAATACCATAGTCCTGAACCACTCTCTGACTCCCTGAGTGACCACTCTCCAATAAAGGTACTTAGACATACCTCCCACTTATCTAGACCACAGAGATACATAACCTGTCATAAATTATCCAAATTCAACCCAGAAACTTTTAATAATCTCATACTCGGAATAAATTGGAACTTCCTCACCCAGCTCCCACTTGATGAAGCAGTTCAAGCTTTTAACTCAACCTTCCTAAATATCTTAAACTCACTAGCCCCATTATGGAAAGTAAGGAAAAAGGCTACTATATCCCTTTGGCTATCTAAGAATACTCACACTCTCATGACAGCCAGAGACCGAGCCTGGAAAACATGGACCCAATCTAAACTACCAGCAGATCTGTAAAAGTATAAAGAACTGAGAAATAAGACAAACAAATATTGATAAAGATAAAAAAAGACTTCTACTATAACCCTCCAACTGCCCTAAAATCAGATTTAAAAAATTCTTGAATGCCATAAACCAAATACTTCATCCTGGTAATCCTACTTCACCTAATCCATATCCTGAAAAAACTCTGCAAAAGACTGCTAACTCCTTCAATGCCTATTTCATTCAGTCAATAGCCAAACCTTTCAATACTAATCTAAAATACTCCAGTAACAATGTTCCAAACTGCTTGGAACCTCCACCCACAGCCAACTCTGCAAACTCATTTTTGCTTAAAGCAGTCCCTACTGCTTACATCAAAACCCTTCTTTCCAAACTAAAACCATGCTCCGTTTCTGTTGACAGTATCCTATCTTACTTTCTTCAAGTAGCTCCTCCATCTAATGCTTTGCCAGTATCTATTTTAATCAACTGTTCCATCTCTGAAGCTAAAGTACCTGCTACATGAAACAAATCTACACCATACCTATTCACAAAGGTGGCAATTCCACAGAATTCTCAAACTTCAGACCAATAGCTATCCTCTCCCCTCTATCTAAAATCTTAGAAAAATGTATACATACACAAGGAATGCAATGTCTTATACAGGGCACACTCCTCACTACCACTCAGCACGGTTTCTGACCCAAACATTGTACTACTACAGCTCTATTTTCCTTTCTCAACACCATTTCTATAGCTAGAGATATCATAAACTTACATCATGATTACTCCTTGACCTCTCAAAAGCCTTCGACACTGTCTCACATAAAGTTACTTTTTAGTCGAATTTGATCGAAAGTTTGTTTGTTTGTCTGTTTAATTTAACTGTTGAGGCTGCCCACTAAAGTGTGCTAGCCTTTGTAACTGATTTATCACTGTTTCGGCATTTTCTGTGTGTTTCTATCAAAAAAAACAAAAAAAAAATCCTTGTTTTCCCACCTCTCCTCGACTAGTTTAGACCAGTTTACAGGCATTGCTGTATTCTGGGCTGTGGTGTAGTTCCTGTGTTGTCCATTACCTTACTTGGATAGAAGGAAGTTTCTTTGCTCACCAGTGGGAGTGGGGAGCCTTGAGCAGCCTACCTGTCCCTGTGGGAAGTGACTTCAGCACAAGAGCTGTAGTAATTGGTTGTTTTGGACCATTTCTAGCTCTTTTGTAGTTCCCTGTTTAAAATCCGCCTCTGGGCGTTTTTTTCTGGCTATACTACTCAGACAAGCTCCTCGTGGTCCTAGCTACAGAGAACTCCGAAAAGCGACTACTTTCTGGATTTAAGTATCTTTGCTTAGAAAACAAAAAATGGAAAAAAACTAAGGGTAATGCTGCTCAACGCCAGAAGTCTAAATCTCAAGATGCAGGCACTCGATGCACTCCTCAGTATGGAGAACATCGATGTCTGTGCAGTAACTGAAACCTGGTTCAAGGCTCCTGAGAGCACCCAAGCGCTACCAGGCTATACCTCAGATCATGCTTTTCGCCCCAAAACCCAGGCCGAACCACAAAGGGGGAGTGTCCATATTCATCAAGGACACCCACACCTCCAGGTTAGTAGCAACACATGAAGCATCAGAGACCATACAGGTGCAACTAACCATAGGTAAAACTGCTATACAACTGGTAGCATGTTACAGACCACCCTCCCAATCTCAGGAACCCCACTCAGCCTTCCTGAAGACATTGGAGGATATGAATGTATCACAAAATACCATCATACTGGGAGACTTCAACTACCCAAACATAGATTGGGTACATTATTCTAGCCCTAACACCCTAGCCCAAAGGTTCCTGGAATTCATAAATTCAAAAGCACTGGAACAACTAGTCACCTCTCCCACTACGGGAAATAATATACAAGACCTGATCATCACAAACATGGGGACAAAATGCTCCACACCGGAGGTATACCCCTCACTAGTGAGATCTGACCACAAACTAATCACCCTGGATATACATATCCCACCTCCACCCCCAGCACAAAAGACCACAGTGAAAAACTTCTCAAAAGCCGACTTCACTCTTCTTAAGACTGAGACTGAGATGGTATCCTTTAAGCCCACTGGGCCAGTGGATACATCCCACAATGCCGAATCCTTCGCAAATGCTTTCTATGGACATCTCCAAGAATGCATGGATCATGCAATCCCAAATAAATCCAAGTCCCTCTCCACCAAAGGCAAGCGTCCTGTCTGGTGGACCTCAGCCATTAACAAATTGTATAACAAAAGAAGGAAGCTACTGCACGACAGAGCAAAATCCCATAAAGGGAAGACATCTCTGATCAACATTAGCAGAAAACTACGTTCTCTCATAAAAACATCCAAGGCCAACTTTGAGAAAAAATCGCTAAGGACACTAAAGATAACCACAAAGCCTTCTTCAGCTATGTTAGAAACCTGGGCGGAAACCCTCAGATATGCTCAGAGTTAGTTCACAACAACAAAAAATACACTGAACTCACAGATATTGCCAACATTCTGGCTGACAGTTTCAGTGCAAATTTCTCCCCTCCCTCACCCCCCCAAAGAAGAAATACTTATCCCAGCTGAATGTAATCTCCCTGTCATCTCAGATGTCCAAGTGAGAACTGCCCTCAATAAAGCTAAAAACACAGCATCAATGGGACCTGATGGTATCCCGGGTTGCGTGCTACGTGAACTCCAAGAGGAGCTAAACCCGCACATAAAAATGCTATTTAACGTTAGCCTTACTACAGGATATGTACCTGAACACTGGCGTACAGCAACAGTGGTCCCACTCCACAAAGGGGGTACCTCTACAAACCCTGGGAACTACCGCCCCATACGCTTAACCAGCCTGGTCTGCAAAGCTATGGAAGGAATCATTATAGAACTCATAAACAGAGACATAGGGGACCTACAGACACTTGACCCCACCCAGTTCGGCTTTGTAAAGGGCAGATCCTGCCTTTTGAACCTGGTTGACTTTTTCGAAACATTCACTAGAGCCATTGATGAGGGCAAAGCAGTCCATACAGCCTACCTGGACTTGGCTAAGGCCTTCGACACAATACCCCACTCAGGCATCATAGATAAGCTCAACAGCTTAAACGTAAACCCTTATGTCACTAGATGGGTTGCAAACTGGCTAAAGGACAGAAAGCATAAAGTTAAAATCGCTGGAGCAATGTCAGACTCAAAGCCAGTCACAAGTGGTGTCCCACAGGGATCTGTCCTGGGACCCCTCTTGTTCAGCATTTATTTCTCAGATATTAAAGCAAACATGGGAGGGTTGTGGCTGACAAAGTTACTTGATGACTGCAAACTAGGCGCCATAGTCGATACACCAGCGGACACATACATCCTACAAAAAGGCCTCACATAAACGGACAACTGGTGCCGGAGTCATGACCTTAAACTAAATGCCAAAAAATGCATAGTCATCCCCTTTGGGAAAAACAAAGTACCCACAAATTATCACATAGACAGCAACCCACTGAGTATGGAAAAAGTAATCAGAGACCTAGGGACCCAAGTCGACAGCGACCTCTCATTTGACACCCACGTTGCCAAAGTGGTTAGAAAAACATTCTACCTTGCACACCTCATCATGAAGGGATTCACATCCAGATCCAAGGATGTCATTGTACCTCTATACTCCTCCCTCATCAGACCCATGATTGAGTACAATGCCCCATTTGGTATGTACCTCACCCGGCATTTGCAACAGCTGGAGAGACCACAAAAGTACCTCACCAAGAGGATCAAGGGTCTCCAACATATGTCTTATTCTGCCAGACTAAAGAAACTCCAGCTCTACTCAGTAGCATACCACCTGCTCAGAGGTGATCTCTGCCTGACGTACAAGGCCATGTCCAATCAGGATCTGATGGACATGCTCCACCGTAAAAAATCCAAATCCATCAGGACCACGAGAGCTAAAGACTTAAACCTCGGCACAAGTATGAATAGGACATGCTGGAGGGATAGATTCATAACCCAGAGGCTTCCCATGCTTTGGAACAAGATCCCAGTTCATGTTAGGCAGAGCCCCTCACTGACTCTCTTCAAGAGAAATCTTGATGAGTGGATGGGAGATCGTAAGTTTACTCCAGGGGTCACATCTGTGTCACTGCTAGACAGGGGCACAGTAAACTAATTCTATTATATAAGGGGACCTTCATTGTGTCACTACTAGACAGAGGCACAGTATTCTAAATCTTTTCTGTGCATTTTTGTACCATTTCATGGGGTGGTGAAAGCCACATCACTATGGCTAGGCTTACAAATGCCCCAGGGCAGATAGCCTAGTACTAAACTATGAAATTATGAAACTATAAACAACAACTATCTCCTTTCCTTCTGCTGCAGTATTCTTCAAAACATTTTTATAGATAACTGTAACTGCATATATATATATATATATATATATATATATATATATATATATATGATAACTGTTCTACAAGTTTTATTATGAATAATTATAATCTTAACTGTGTTTGTAACGGCTATATTTTTGGTAACTATGTTTGGAGCTTTTCTCCCCGGGCCTCTGCTAAAAAAGGGCTTTTGCTCAGTCAGACAATCTTGGTTAACAAATGTATAATAAAAAATAAATAAATAAAAAATATCTCAAAGCAGTACAAAGATACTGTAATTTAAATTTAGGATGAAACTCAGATCCGAATGGATTTTGTAAATTGATAGCATGCACACTTACAAAACAGTTGAAAACAAAAGTGTATCTCTCAGTTCTCTTCAGGGTAAAATAAACAAAAGATAGCAATAACATAAATACATAATGTTGGTCTTACTTCAGACCTAAAAACAGTATATATTTCTGTATAAAAGTTCTTTTATTTTATTTTCTGTATATGTTGAGTAATAAAAAAATGACACAAATTGCTTTTTCAATTAAAGTTCAATATGCAAATGTGCATTTGTCTTTAAGGGTAAGAGCCCATTCTATGAGTGTTTTGTATATAAATACTCCAGTAGCATTCCCAGAATATTTCACAAATACACACACTAACATTCTGGAGATAGAGGCTGTTACAAAAACAGCAAAAGCAGATAGTATTCTGGGGGCACACCTTCTGGAAGTGCTCATCAGCTGAGTTTAAAACAACCACTGCAAAGTCGTCAGAACACAGCTGAAATAATTTCACAACACTATATCCCTGATATGGGTCCCCTTGAGATAGTCGAACGGCCATAATGTCGACACGCATATGGTCGATACGATAACATCGTGTCTTCAAAACATCGAATGTTTGCATGGAGATCGCCATAGGGAAAACTTGCCATTCACTTCAATGTAAGTGTGATCTTGGAGTTAGTTGGTATATTTAAGTAGCAGTGTGTGTGGGGGTGCAGGGGGTTATGCCCTCCTGCTGCAGCAAAAAAAAAAAGAAAAGAAAAAAGTGTTTTATTTTGTTTTTTATTTAGCGTCAATGTTTTGCAGATATGATGTTGTCATCTCAGCCGTATGCATGTCCACGTTACGGGTGTTCCGACGATCCAAAGTAGACCCCCTGATATACCTATCACAATAACAATCTGCAGTTTGTAAGCCAACAGCTGAAATGTCTTCACAGTGTTGAAAGTTTCAGCACATTGCATCTTTAGCAAAATATCATCAGTGAAATGGCCAAGTTAAAACAGTTATTCAAATTGTAAAACTAGCATGATAAAAATGTGTAGCCATCTCAAAGCAGCACTTTTATCTGGTACTTCTTGAGTATAGAAATACACGTCTTCAGCCCAAAGGCCTTTCAGTTTCTCAGCTGCTGATGGTGAAGGGAATGAAAACAAAGCTGCCAGCATTTTTAGCTTTTCTTCAGCCTGAAGAAATACCAAATATTCAAGCAACAGGTCAGGCAAGCCATTACCAATGCTGAGACTGTAAGAAAGATTGCATTCAGAATCCCAATAACAAAGATTCAGGGTAACTGGAAGCAGCTGTTGTAGGAATATCCAACTCACCAGCAGCCTACATTGTTTAGACTAGAATTGCCTTCTGCTTCATATGAACAGAAGAAACTTGTACTAACCTAGGCTGTTCTCATCACAGAATACTGAAATGACTGAGACAGTGCCACATATAGACACCGTGAGTTGAGAAATGTATCAGAATCTACAAACTGGACTGTTCTGGACTGCAGTTCATACATGGCTTCTGACAGACACTATACCCCAGAGGACACTCCACTTCCTGCACAACTGATGACAGATGTCCTGCATATAATCAACAACCTGAAATAGCTTCAGACACAGCCATGAACAGTAACGTATTCTGTAAACACTACCATCTGTCTAGACATAGTAGAAAGATAAAGAGCTAAATGGAATGACGAGGCCACATGCAATGATAGCAAAGACTGAGCTACAGCACTGTTATTTATGCTTCTATAAAATGATTATCCCTTGTAAAATGTATGTAAGTCACCAATGTCCCTTATACTACAGTCTGCCTATATATATATATATATGAGATCCTCAGCCAGGCTGAGTATTTGTGAACTAGAGGTAGGCCTATGTGGGGTAGTTTTAGCAGGTAAGGCCTTAGAAGATTTAGCTGCTTTAGCCCTGGCAAAAGCCTTGATGGGCATAGAAGCAGGGGGTCTAATAGCCCAACGTGCAGGGGTAGATATGTCTAAAGGAATAGTATCCGACAAATCCTGGGAGCCTGCTTCTGTAGCAGTAATATCAGTAGCAGATTCAATCATTGTCTGTGAGGCCTCGGCTATAGGAGGCATGCTTTCCGCCGAAGGAAGAACCGAGGACTCGGTTTCAGCCGAAACCGAGACACTCGCGGTTGGCCTAACCGCGGTTTCAGCCGAAACTGCGGACCGCGAAGTGTCGGTCCTTTTCATTGCGCTTTTTAGCTATTTGTGTAGTCGGAGTCTCCACGGCATTTTGTAAGCAAAAGCGGGACCAAAAACTCCTCTGCAAACTCCGACCGACGTCTAAGCGTTTGTCGGTTGAAGGAAGCACAGGCTAGACAAGCTGATACATCGTGGTCTGGGCCTAAGCAAGGAAGGCAGTAAGAGTGGAAATCCTTATGAGGCATTTGTTTCCCACAAGTCAAACAATTATTTACTTTTTCTGACATCGGCTGAGGCAAGAAAGAGTCCCCAACGGGGTACTTAGCTTTTTAGAAGTCTTCGGTAGTAGAAATCTCTGGATCTGACCGACCGGCACTTGCGAACAGCTTCTGCTTCGGGCACCACGCGGCAAGAAAGACTGAGGAAAATGGCATTGGCTGATGCCTTTATACCCAACAAACAGCAGCTATGACGTCGGGTGAAGTGCGACATCAGCCGAGGCCAGACCCAGACTTTGGAATCCGGCCGACCGAAGGGCTGCCTGAGGCAGGACAACCCATATGTTAGGACTGCAGATGCATCCTTGAAGGACATCAACAATACTACTCAGACAAGCTCCTCGTGGTCCTGCAGAGTGGTCCTAGCTACAGAGAACTCAGAAAAGCGACTACTTTCTGGATTTAAGTATCTTTTCTGTTTTTTTTACATGGAATAGCTTCTCTAGCTTACCCTAAACAAGCTTAAACTGTTTTTTAGCTGTTTGCTGCATTATTTTAAAATCTGCACTTCAAGTTACTTTTTAGTCGAATTTGATTGAAAGTTTGTTTGTTTGTCTGTTTAATTTAACTGTTGAGGCTGCCCACTAAAGTGTGCTACCTGTGTAACTGATTTATCACTGTTTCTGCATTTTCTGTGTGTTTCTATCAAAAAAACAAAAAAATAATCCTTGTTTTCCCGCCTCTCCTTGACTAGTTTAGACCAGTTTACAGGCATTGCTGTATTCTGGGCTGTGGTGTAGTTCCTGTGTTGTCCATTACCTTATTTGGATAGAAGGAAGTTTCTTTGCTCACCAGTGGGAGTGGGGAGCCTTGAGCAGCCTACCTGTCCCTGTAGGAAGTGACCTCAGCACAAGAGCTGTAGTAATTGGTTGTTTTGGACCATTTCTAGCTCTTTTGTAGTTCCCTGTTTAAAATCCGCCTCTGGGCGTTTTTTTCTGGCTATACTACTCAGACAACCTCCTTGTGGTCCTGCAGAGTGGTCCTAGCTACAGAGAACTCAGAAAAGCGACTACTTTCTGGATTTAAGTATCTTTGCTGTTTTTTTACTTGGAATAGCTTCTCTAGCTTACCCTAAACAAGCTTAAACTGTTCTTTTAGCTGTTTGCTGCATTATTTAAAATCTGCACTTAAAAGTTACTTTTTAGTCGAATTTGATCGAAAGTTTGTTTGTTTGTCTGTTTAATTTAACTGTTGAGGCTGCCCACTAAAGTGTGCTAGCCTGTGTAACTGATTTATCACTGTTTCAGCATTTTCTGTGTGTTTCTATCAAAAAAAACAATCCTTGTTTTCCCACCTCTCCTTGACTAGTTTAGACCAGTTTACAGGCATTGCTGTATTCTGGGCTGTGGTGTAGTTCCTGTTTTGTCCATTACCTTACTTGGATAGAAGGAAGTTTCTTTGCTCACCAGTGGGAGTGGGGAGCCTTGAGCAGCCTACCTGTCCATGTGGGAAGTGACCTCAGCACAAGAGCTGTAGTAATTGGTTGTTTTGGACCATTTCTAGGTCTTCTGTAGTTCCCTGTTTAAATCCGCCTCTGAGCGTTTTTTTCTGGCTATACTACTCAGACAAGCTCCTCGTGGTCCTAGCTACAGAGAACTCAAAAAAGCGACTACTTTCTGGATTTAAGTATCTTTGCTTAGAAAGCAAAAATGGAAAAAAACTAAGGGTAATGCTGCTCAACGCCAGAAGTCTAAATGTCAAGATGCAGGCACTCGATGCACTCCTCAGTATGGAGAACATCGATGTCTGTGCAGTAACTGAAACCTGGTTCAAGGCTCCTGAGAGCACCCCAGCGCTACCAGGCTATACCTCATATCATGCTTTTCGGCCCCAAAACCAAGGCCGAACCACAAAGGGATGGGGAGTGTCCATATTCATCAAGGACACCCACACCTCCAGGTTAGTAGCAACACCTGAAGCATCAGAGACCATACAGGTGCAACTAACCATAGGTAAAACTGCTATACAACTGGTAGCATGTTACAGACCACCCTCCCAATCTCAGGAACCCCACTCAGCCTTCCTGAAGACATTGGAGGATATGAATGTATCACAAAATACCATCATACTGGGAGACTTCAACTACCCAAACATAGATTGGGTACATTATTCTAGCCCTAACACCCTAGCCCAAAGGTTCCTGGAATTCATAAATTCAAATGCACTGGAACAACTAGTCACCTCTCCCACTAGGGGAAATAATATACAAGACCTGATCATCACAAACATGGGGACAAAATGCTCCACACCAGAGGTATACCCCTCACTAGTGAGATCTGACCACAAACTAATCACCCTGGATATACATATCCCACCTCCACCCCCAACACAAAAGACCACAGTGAAAAACTTCTCAAAAGCCGACTTCACTCTTCTTAAGACTGAGACTGAGATGGTATCCTTTAAGCCCATTGGGCCAGTGGATACCACATCCCACAATGCCGAATCCTTCGCAAATGCTTTCTATGGACATCTCCAAGAATGCATGGATCATGCAATCCCAAACAAATCCAAGTCCCTCTCCACCAAAGGCAAGCGTCCTGTCTGGTGGACCCCAACCATTAACAAATTGTATAACAAAAGAAGGAAGCTACTGCACGGCAGAGCAAAATCCCATAAAGGGAAGACATCTCTGATCAACATTAGCAGAAAACTACGTTCTCTCATAAAAACATCCAAGGCCAACTTTGAGAGAAAAATCGCTAAGGACACTAAAGATAACCACAAAGCCTTCTTCAGCTATGTTAGAAACCTGGGCGGAAACCCTCAGATATGCCCAGAGTTAGTTCACAACAACAAAAAATACACTGAACTCACAGATATTGCCAACATTCTGGCTGACAGGTTCAGTGCAAATTTCTCCCCTCCCTCACCCCCCAAAGAAGAAATACTTATCCCTGCTGAATGTAATCTCCCTGTCATCTCAGATGTCCAAGTGAGAACTGCCCTCAATAAAGCTAAAAACACAGCATCAATGGGACCTGACGGTATCCCGGGTTGCGTGCTACGTGAACTCCAAGAGGAGCTAAACCCGCACATAAAAATGCTATTTAACCATAGCCTTACTTCGGGATATATACCTGAACACTGGCGTACATCAACAGTGGTGCCTCTAGAGACCCTGGAAACTACTCCCCATAAGCTTAACCAGCCTGGTCTGCAAAGCTATGGAAAGAATCATTATGGAACTCATAAACAGAGACATAGGGGGCCTACAGACACTTGACCCCACCCAGTTCGGCTTTGTAAAGGGCAGATCCTGCCTTTTGAACCTGGTTGACTTTTTCGAAACATTCACTAGAGCCATTGATGAGGGCAAAGCAGTCCATACAGCCTACCTGGACTTGGCTAAGGCCTTCGACACAATACCCCACTCAGGCATCATAGATAAGCTCAACAGCTTAAACGTAAACCCTTATGTCACTAGATGGGTTGCAAACTGGCTAAAGGACAGAAAGCATAAAGTTAAAATCACTGGAGCAATGTCAGACTCAAAGCCAGTCACAAGTGGTGTCCCACAGGGATCTGTCCTGGGACCCCTCTTGTTCAGCATTTATTTCTCAGACGTTAAAGCAAACATGGGAGGGTTGTGGCTGACAAAGTTCGCAGATGACTGCAAACTAGGTGCCATAGTCGATACACCAGCGGACACATACATCCTACAAAAAGGCCTCACAGAAACGGACAACTGGTGCCGGAGTCATGACCTTAAACTAAATGCCAAAAGTGCATAGTCATCCCTTTGGGAAAAACAAAGTACCCACAAATTATCACATAGACAGCAACCCACTGAGTATGGAAAAAGTAATCAGAGACCTAGGGACCCAAGTCGACAGCGACCTCTTATTTGACACCCACGTTGCCAAAGTGGTTAGAAAAACATTCTACCTTGCACACCTCATCATGAAGGGATTCACATCCAGATCCAAGGATGTCATTGTACCCCTATACTCCTCCATCATCAGACCCATGATTGAGTACAATGCCCCATTTGGTATGTACCTCACCCGGCATTTGCAACAACTGGAGAGACCACAAAAGTACCTCACCAAGAGGATCAAGGGTCTCCAACATATGTCTTATTCTGCCAGACTAAAGAAACTCCAGCTCTACTCAGTAGCATACCACCTGCTCAGAGGTGATCTCTGCCTGACGTACAAGGCCATGTCCAATCAGGATCTGATGGACATGCTCCACCTCAAAAATCCAAATCCATCAGGACCACGAGAGCTAAAGACTTAAACCTCAGCACAAGTATGAATAGGACATGCTGGAGGGATAGATTCATAACCCAGAGGCTTCCCATGCTTTGGAACAAGATCCCAGTTCATGTTAGGCAGAGCCCCTCACTGACTCTCTTCAAGAGAAATCTTGATGAGTGGATGGGAGATCGTAAGTTTACTCCAGGGGTCACATCTGTGTCACTGCTAGACAGGGGCACAGTAAACTAATTCTATTATATAAGGGGACCTTCATTGTGTCACTACTAGACAGAGGCACAGTATTCTAAATCTATTCTGTGCATTTTTGTACCATTTCATGGGGTGGCGAAAGCCATATCACTATGGCTAGGCTTACAAATGCCCCAGGGCAGATAGCCTAGTACTAAACTATGAAATTATGAAACTATAAACAACAACTATCTCCTTTCCTTCTGCTGCAGTATTCTTCAAAACATTTTTATAGATAACTGTAACTGCATATATATATATATATATATATATATATATTTTTGTAACTATGTTTGGAGCTTTTCTCCCCGGGCCTCTGCTGAAAAAGGGCTTTTGCTCAGTCAGACAATCTTGGTTAACAAATGTATAATAAAAAATAAATAAATAAAAAATATCTCGAAGCAGTACAAAGATACTGTAATTTAAATTTAGGATGAAACTCATATCCGAATGGATTTTGTAAATTGATAGTGTGCACACTTACAAAACAGTTGAAAACAAAAGTGTATCTCTCAGTTCTCTTCAGGGTAAAATAAACAAAAGATAGCAATAACATAAATACATAATGCTGGTCTTACTTCAGACCTAAAAACAGTATATATTTCTGTATAAAAGTTTTTTTATTTTATTTTCTGTATATGTTGAGTAATAAAAAAATGACAGAAATTGCTTTTTCAATTAAAGTTCAATATGCAAATGTGCATTTCTCTTTAAAGGTAAGAGCCCATTCTATGAGCGTTTTGTATATAAATACTCCAGTAGCATTCCCAGAATATTTCACAAATACACACACTAACATTCTGGAGATAGAGGCTGTTACAAAAACAGCAAAAGCAGATAGTATTCTGGGGGCACACCTTCTGGAAGTGCTCATCAGCTGAGTTTAAAACAACCACTGCAAAGTCGTCAGAACACAGCTGAAATAATTTCACAACACTATATCCCTGATATGGGTCCCCTTGAGATCGTCAAACGGCCATAATATCGACACGCATATGGTCGAGACGATAACATCGTGTCTTCAAAACATCGAATGTTTGCATGGAGATCGCCATAGGGAAAACTTGCCATTCACTTCAATGTAAGTGTGATCTTGGAGTTAGTTGGTATATTTAAGTAGCAGTGTGTGTGGGGGTGCAGGGGGGTTATGCCCTCCTGCTGCAGCAAAAAAAAAAGAAAAGAAAAAAGTGTTTTATTTTGTTTTTTATTTAGCGTCAATGTTTTGCAGATATGATGTTGTCATCTCAGCCGTATGCATGTCCACGTTACGGTTGTTCCGACGATCCAAAGTAGACCCCCTGATATACCTATCACAATAACAATCTGCAATTTGTAAGCCAACAGCTGAAATGTCTTCACAGTGTTGAAAGTTTCAGCACATTGCATCTTTAGTAAAATATCATCAGTGAAATGGCCAAGTTAAAACAGTTATTCAAATTGTAAAACTAGCATGATAAAAATGTGTAGCCATCTCAAAGCAGCACTTTTATCTGGTACTTCTTGAGTATAGAAATACACGTCTTCAGCCCAAAGGTCTTTCAGTTTCTCAGCTGCTGATGGTGAAGGGAATGAAAACAAAGCTGCCAGCATTTTTAGCTTTTCTTCAGCCTGAAGAAATACCAAATATTCAAGCAACAGGTCAGGCAAGCCATTACCAATGCTGAGACTGTAAGAAAGATTGCATTCAGAATCCCAATAACAAAGATTCAGGGTAACTGGAAGCAGCTGTTGTAGGAATATCCAACTCACCAGCAGCCTACATTGTTTAGACTAGAATTGCCTTCTGCTTCATATGAACAGAAGAAACTTGTACTAACCTAGACTGTTCTCATCACAGAATACTGAAATGACTGAGACAGTGCCACATATAGACACCGTGAGTTAAGAAATGTATCAGAATCTACAAACCTGGACTGTTCTGGACTGCAGTTCATACATGGCTTCTGACAGACACTATACCCCAGAGGACACTCCACTTCCTGCACAACTGATGACAGATGTCCTGCATATAATCAACAACCTGAAGTAGCTTCAGACACAGCCATGAACAGTAACGTATTCTGTAAACACTACCATCTGTCTAGACATAGTAGAAAGATAAAGAGCTAAATGGAATGACGAGGCCACATGCAATGATAACAAAGACTGAGCTACAGCACTGTTATGTATGCTTCTATAAAATGATTATCCCTTGTAAAATGTATGTAAGTCACCAATGTCCCTTGTACTACAGTCTACTGCCTATATATATATATATATATATATATATATATATATATATATATATATATATATATATATACACACACACATATATATATTTATATTCATAAATATATATGCATTTATAGACCAATACAGATAGATCTATAGATATATATAGATTTATACATTTATATCCATAGCTCTATCTATATATATAAATATATAGACACAGACACATGCTTTTGTTTAATGCAAGTATTAAAGCTTAAGGGGTGGGGTATGATGTACAGTACAATACACATTCAGTGCCAAAAGCTTCTTGCATATGTGACATCACATGACTGGCACTTGTTACCTTCTTAGTAAATGGAATGGGTGTTTGTTCATTAGTGCATGTGTCTGTGTGTTTCTCGTCTAGTAGTGCTGATATCTGTAAAGTACTGAACTTTCCAGAAGTCCTGACAGTACACCTTCTATGTACAGTTTCCATTTTCTCCCTATATCTCTTTGGGTTTTGCTCAGTGCTCCATTTTTCTCCGAAATTCAAAAGTGATTTGCCATAGGTAAACTGGTAGCCTCTGCACTGCTTATGTGCCTGCCATGATTGTGTGTGTGCATGTATTTGCATCTGAGCACATATGTCCAACATAACTTTCTTTGTTCTATGTCTTATGCCCATTGAGTGTTAGTTTACTCTTGGTCTCCCCTTGTGACCCAGAAGTGCATTAGTTTGCAATCAGAAAATGAATGAATGAAAAATCGAAACCCTCCACACCCCGAAAGCTGAGATACCATCAAGTTATAATTCTGTAAAACGCAGTGCAAAAATACAGATGGAAGAACCACTATCTGCAATACAGCTGACCCTGACAGACTTAAGATAATCCAAGAATAGCTATTTTTTTGGTCTTGAATGTCCTGTCTTGCTCGGTCTCTTACAAGTTGCATCCAGCTCCAAGAGTAACCTGCAGAAAGCCACCACTACCCAATGAGCTTTCAAGGCAAACAGAGATGCAGAAGTAAGTTGCTACATCTTTCTTACATACCACACTCACAACTATGGGCAATTTAGAGTCCCTGAGCCACTACTCACTTCTAATTTCACTTGTCCCACCACTGACCCATTCATTCCCATGTTGAACATCTGGTGACACCCTAGTGTATATCTTCACTGCACAGGTCCCCTTTCATCAGAAAGAAACAGTCTAATAATTATGGGAAAATGCTTTAACTACCGGTGGTCAAAAGCCAGAGGTCTGTCAAGTCTTTCATATTAAAATACTCAAAATCATGGTGTCACCAGAAAGTGCACGAAACCTCTTCTGTGGTAAAAACGGATTTATTGCAAGTAAAAACAAAAAAAAAATGAGAAACAGTAATCCTGTGTTTAGCGCTTTCACCCACTGAAACTGTGGGCTTCTTCAGAACACATTGAATACAATTACTGCTACTTAAATTCAAAAACTGGTGCCAAAAATCAATACGGCCTTTAAAGCCGTATACATAATTTTCATTTCATTGTGCTAATGATATTAAAATCTGTATATAAATATACTTCCTACAAAACCTGTCAACTAAAAAACTTGATTAGTACAATCATTTATATTCAAGATGACGAATACATATCTACTTCACATATAGAACTACTAAAAATTACTTAGTTGTAAATATAAACCTATAAAAATTATAATAATAGTATGTCCGATATATATAACTAAAAAAATATTGAAACAAAAACAACTCATCACATAGGCATATAATATTAATCCTAATAATAATAAAATGATCAAAGGTGACCATATAAAAGTTATTACCATCTGTATATCATACATATAAGTGTATGACTATAATAAAATGAGACCATTACTATATCTCACAATTGATGTACATATCAATCCATGTGCGTACATACTTTTCATAAAACATGAAAATGGTCTGTCTGAAATGCTATTGCAAATGTATGTGATACAATGTTTAAATCTATTGAATATATTAATCTTAAACTATATGATGTGAAGAATGTGGTCTATTCAATGCCCCCCAATGCGAATCTATTGCAACTCCAAAATAGGTTTGCATGAGATATAATCATGGAGTCCCAGTGGATTCACTGCATCTAAATATAATTGCCACCAGATTTCTTTGAACCCTAACAGGGTTTTGTAATCACCCCCTCTAGGGTCTATATGAATAATTTCCAATATGGCAAACCTAAATTCATGGGAATCTCCCATCTTCTCAATGTGTCTATATAAGGCGTTTGTGGTGTCTTTCCTTCTAATACTATAAATGTGGTCATATATGCATTTTCTAAAACATCTCTCGGTCTTACCTATATAAAATCCCGCACATTTAGTGCACTTAGCCAAATATATAAGCATTTTTGTATTGCAATTGCCATTTTTGAATTTCACTGTTGTGTAGACTCCATTTTCAAATGTAATTATGGCTGTTTCTAAAATATATGCACATTGATTGCACATCCCACATTTTGTTGTATGTTTCCTTTTATCTTTATAAGTCCTTGTTGTTAGTATTGTTTGATGATGTCGCTCCAGGTACCATTTGATGTTACGCCCCATCCTGAACACAAATCTAGGTTTTACTCCTATAATATCTTTCCAACTATAATCCCCCAACATCAAAAACCAGCATTTAGTTAATATGTTAATTACTTGTTCTACCTCCAAATTGTAAGTAAGTATACAGGATCGCTGATATTGAATAGTTCCATTTTCATCAAGTTTGTAATTGTTTCTCTCTTCATTTTGTATAGATCTATTAACATATCCAGATCCCAGTAGGGGTTTGTATTTATTCCCCCATTCCTGCATGACATACTGTCCAACATTGTGCATCATCTCTATGGGATACCTTCTCTCTTGAAACAGATTAGTTATAAATGTGATTTCTCCTACCATTTCATTGTAATGGGAGGTCATCCGTGCAGCCTGTATACATTGTCCCTTGAATATATTATATTTCACCTTCTCCGGATGACAACTCCCATATTCTAGGTAATCATTAGAAAAGGTGCTCTTCCAATGAATACGAGATTTAATTTCACCTCCATGTCTACAAATGAATGTGTCTAAGTAAGCTATACCTACTTGACTATAAGCATGAGTGAATTTCAAAAATTTGCTACTATTGTTAATAAAATCGATGAAACTGTGTAACTTCTCCATACTATTATCCCACAGAATGTAAATATCGTCTAGGAACCTAGAATAATGCTTGATACTCTTAAATATTCACTAGGGAACAAGATGGTATCTTCCCAGTCCAGCATTACCAAATTCGCAAAAATGGGTGCTCAGGCAGCACCCATTGCGACTCCCCTGGTCTGACGGAAGTGTTCTCCTTCATAATAAATTAAATTGTTGTCTAACACAATGGACATACATTCCATTATCAAGCAAACTTTATCCCAATCAAAATTTGTATGCCTCATAATACTGTTGCATAGGACGTCCAAACCAGCTTGTTTAGGGATACATGAAAATAAATCTATAACATCTATAGTAACAAATGTAAGTCCTTCTTTCCATATTTTGATTGGACAATTGCTTAGGAATTCCCATGAATCCTTTACCATATGGACTATCTTATCGTATTTAGGTTTGAGCCAGATGTCTATTATTTTACCTATTGGATAAGTTTTGGATTTACTGCCGGATACAATAGGTCGAAACGGGGGGTCAGAGGTGTTCTTATGAACTTTTGGTATGCCTACTAACGTCGCTAATCTGGGAAATTTAACAATCAGACAGTTGTGTGTCTCATCTGTAATTCTACCATCAATGTAAAATTCCTCTATATATAAGTCTATTCGCTGGTATGCAATATGGATCTCATTAATAGATATAGATTCGTAATTTCCCGACTGATATAAAATATCGTACATTTTTTTAGTGTATTCAATGTTATCGTAAATAACCACACCTCCCCCTTTGTCTGGCTTCATTACTCTGATATTGTTGTCCATTTGTAGGGCTCTCATAGTTTGAATTTCTTCTTTAGTTAAATTGCTTTCTGGTTTGTTATTTTTCACTTTATAATATAATTGATATATCTCTCGCATCACTATTTTTTCATAACTTTCTACGTATGGGTGACTGGGGGGTATGAAAGTGTTTTTTTTTCTTTATCTGTGATACCACTTTTGGGCACCTTCTGACTATCCTTGAACATGATAGCTAAATTTATTTTTCTAACAAACTTTTTGATCTCACATAAACAATCTACCAAGTCGAAAAAGGGGTTTGGTATGTATTTCATTCCCTTGGCAAGCAGATTAAAATGTGACAACTGTATCTGTGCACTAGAATAACTGTAAATATTGAAATTATTACAACTATAAATATGCCCATCAACTGCAATGTTGTTTCTAACTTCGTTCACATCTGTTTGCTGTTTAATTCCACTGTTTGCCCTTCCCCAATTTTGCTGCTTTGTTTTTTTGTAATACTTTGACTGATTTCTGTCCATTTGTTTCTTGTTTTCGTATGGTCTCGCCCGCCAATCCACTGCCCCATAAAAATGTGAATCATTATACTGATAGTGTGTTTTACCCTGTAATTTTGTTCCTGTATATTGACTACTTTGAACATTGTTTTTTTATCAATTCACTATCTTTGTCACAATCAGATTTGTATGCCTGTCCGTTCTTATATTACTCTATATCCCTTAAAATCTTCTTATAATTCCTTTCGCTGATGCTTTGCATCCTCTTTTCGGCAACAGTGAATTGTTTTTTATATAATCTCTCCCATTCTGAAAATAACAAATCATTAACTATCCTGTTGTTTAATGTTTTGGTTTCTTGTACTAATTTGCAAAGCCTCTCATCATTATGTTTTATTATTAGCTTCATAAAATTGAAACCACATTCATTAAAAAATTGATTAAACTCAATAATACTTGTATCAGTAATATCTGTCCCCACTGGTACCTTGAAAAATCTCAAACCCATGGGAATAATTTTTAAAGTTAAACATTTGTGCAAATAAGCATTGTCGGCTTTCAGTCCATTAATTCCATTCAGTTTCTTTCCCAACAAATAAATCATATCCTTTAAAGTTCCTAAATTGTCCTGGATGAATGGCCTTCCTGGCTTTTGGAAATATTGTCAAAATTACAATTAGTGGTTAAAAATTTGTTTAAAAAGGCTTCATTGGTACCATTTCCAATTCCACCTAAATGATTATTGGATACAGCATGTGGAAGAACAGTACCTTTTTGTTATGTGAATGTTTTACCCACCGCAGTAGAATACATTTTCTGTGGTGGAACTCTCTTTGGTTTGGCGCCTGTACGAATGGCTTCGTCTTCTACTTAGTACAAAGAAAAATCAAAGGTGAAGTCAGAAATATTGGCTTTACTACTGTTCAGTTGTTCAGTGATCTCAAAACCATTCTCCAGATCAATCGGAGTTCGCCTGAACCCCGTTCCTTGTCCACTGGATATGTTAAAACTTTCATTGACTTCTCCTTTGTGAAATATATGAGATGTAATACTCCGGTCGTCATTTGGATCATTGCCATGGTTACAAACATCATTGTTCTTTGATGTAACAGGGTCTTTAATATTGCCGCTGTTGGAAAATGTGGCTTGTGAAAATTCACGTTCATTGTCAATAGATGTTGTGGTCCTATCTGATTTTACACTCGTCCGTGTAAAATCCAAAACCAGTTCCAAGATCCTACTGACCTCAGTTTTTAAAGAAGTCACTTCAGCTCGCAATTTAGTAAGTTCATCTTGCTCCGCTTCACTATTCAGACGTACCTTGTCACCGATGTCATCCATGGTAAACAACTGAATTGAAACGAAACAACGTCCGACTAGAATACTCAAAATCACAGTGTCACCAATAAGTGCACAAAACCTCTTCTGTGGTAAAAACGGATTTATTGCAAGTTAAAATTAAAAAAAATGAGAAACAGTAATCCTTTCATATTAAAGCCAGTGATCTGTCACTCAGCGTTTTCACTCCCTAATGTTTACAATACAACGAAAAAGTACATTTGAGTACACTTACCATAAATGTAGATGTTCGAGTGTATTCACTGTTGCAGTCATCACATTTGGGTTAACCCTGCCTTGGTAGCCCTCGGCCAGCCCGAGTACCAGAGACTTAGTATTTCTGCGTCAGTTGCAGTCGCTTGATGACTGACATCAGGTCGTCAGTAGTATAAAGTAAGGCAGCCAACGCCATTACATCAGTTTTTCTTACCCTAACCTGTCAGGAGACCCCAAGTAGGAGGCCAGGCTCTGGTGAAAAAACCCCACCAGGGGAAAATAAATACCAATATGTTCCTTGTAAGGAAAGGAGAACAATAAAGAAGATTGGTAATAAAAGGAGAAAGAGAAGAAAGTGAATAGTGAATGCCCGTTCGAATGTCTCTGACCAGACCTGCTGCTGCTTGAAAAGGCCCCAAAGTTCCTCACCAAACTGAAAGAACTCCAGCTCTATTCAGTCTCATACCGCTTGCTCAGAGGTGAAGATTTGATGAATATGCTTCACCTCAAAAATTCAACTAAGGGGTGGCGAAAGCCACATAACTATGGGCTAGGCTTATAAAAAAGGGGGATGAAAGGAAGGATCTAGGACTGCAACAGTGAATACACTCGAACATCTACATTTATGGTAAGTGTACACAACTGTACTATGTTCTTCGTGTCTCACTGTTGCAGTCATCACATTTGGTTTGATTCCCAAAGCTGAGGAAATGGGTGGAGGCAGTCAATGAAACTAGGGGCTGGCTAGGATGCCCTGCAAGACTGCAGAGGCAAACCCTGCCCTGGATTTGGAGAAGAGAGGCAGGTGGTAATGCTTGGTAAAAGTGTGAACAGATGTCCAGGTGGCAGCCTCCAGGATGTCCCTGGTGGGGACTCCTCTGAGGAAAGCTGCAGAGGTGGAGGCTGCTCTGGCAGAGTGTGTCCTGACCCCCTTGGGGGAGGCTTTCCAAGCTGTTTGTAGCAGAAATGGATGCAGTGTGCTATCCATTTGGAAATGTTTTGTTTGGAGATGGCTTTGCCTTCTGCCCCTGTAGCAAAGCTAATCAGCAATTGATCAGACTTTCTGAAGGATTTAGTCCTGTCTAGATAGAATCTGAGCTGTCTGTGCACATCCAGAGGGTGAAGAATCCTTCCCCCCTTGTTCTGGGGATTAGGAAAAAAGTGGGCAAATGAATGGATTGGTTGAGAGCTGCACTGCACACCACCTTGGGCATAAAGGATGGGTTAGTTCTGAGGGATACCCTATCTGCATGGAAGATGATGAAGGCTTCCACAGCCATGAGTGCTTGCAGCTCAGAGACTCTTTTGGCTGAAGTGATGACCAGAAGGAATGCTGTCTTCCAGGAGATACATTTTAGCTCTGCCGAAGAAGATGGTTCGAAAGGGGGCAGGGTGAGCTTTTACAATACACAGTTAAGGTCCCAAGCTGGTCTTGGTGCCCCTCTGGGTGGCCTCAAGTTGCTAGCCCCTCTTAGGAACTGTTTGATCAAAGGGTGTGAGGAAAGGGGCTGCTCAGTGTGAAAATGAGCAGAAATAGCAGAGGCATGAATTTTTATAGAGGAAAGAGAGGCCACTGTGCAGTAGGTCAGCTAAGTAATCCAGGATGGGAGGGAGGGAGGGCTGTGCCGTACTGGCTACCTTAGCCTGGATCCAGGTGCAGAACCTTCTACAGTTATCAGCATAAGACCTTCTGGTGCTAGGGCGTCTGGCCTCACAGATAACATCAAGAACCTGTTTACTGAGGTTGGCAGATTGGTTCGAGGTTAGGGAATAAGCCAAATTGCCAAACTGAGTGTCTGTAATTCGGGATGCATGAATTCCCCTTTCCTCTGGGTCAGGAGGTTTGGAATCTGAGGAAGATGCCATGGAGGCAGCGGGGACAGGCTGCTCAGCAAGGGGTACCAGTGTTGCTGGGGCCAGTCTGAAGCTATAAGAATGGTCCTTGGTTTTTCCTCCCTTATTTTGAGCAGTACCCTGGGGATGAAAGGTAGGGGAGGAAAGGCATAGACTGATAGATTGACCCAAAGGAAGGACAGGGCATCCACTTTCCAAGCCATGGAGTGATGCTCCCTGGTGCAGAATTTGCTGAGCTGATGGTTGGTGTGAGAGGCAAAGAGGTCGACCTTCGGGGTTCCCCAATATTGAGTTATTAGGGTGAAGGTACTTCTGTTGAGTTGCCCCTCGTGGGTCCAGAAGATTTCTGGTTGATTGGTTTGCCAGAGAGTTGAGAGAGCCTGGCAGGAATTGTGCTAACAGGTGTAGTTGCATGGCAGAGGCTGTGTGCCAAAGGGTCATGGCCACCCTGCATAGAGGGTAGGAGTGATTCCCTCCCTGCTTGTTGATGTACCACATCACAGTGGTGTTGTCTGTTTTGATCAGGAGAGCCCCTGGAGAGAGAAGGGGCTTGAAAGCTATCAAGGTGTGCTGCACAGCCATCATCTCTTTTTGACTGATATGCACAGGGATTTGCTGTGGGCTCCATTGGCCCTGTATGCACCTGCCGTCCAGGTGTGCACCCCAAGCATAGTCTGACGCATCTGTACTGAGGGTCTGGGCAGGGGGGGACAGTCCCTTGTTGAGGGAGCATGCTGTTGCCCACCAAAGAAAATCTTTTCTGAGGCAAGGAATTACAGGTAGAATAATTTTCAGGTCTTGAGAGTGTTGACACCAAAGGCTCTTTAGGTACCATTGAAGTTTCCTCATATACATTCTGGCATATGGAATGAGTAGCATGCAAGATGCCATGAACACCAGAGCTTGCAGGATCTTCCTTGCAGTTAGCTGGGGCCTAGTGGCTAGTTGAGAGAAGTAGGTTGCCAGGAAAATTTGGTTCTCTGGTGTAAGGTATGCCATCTGGGATGCTGTGTCCAGACTTGCTTCCAGAAAGATTATCCTTTGGGTAGGCACCTATTTGGATTTCATTTTGTTGATTGTGTACCCTAGAGAGGTTAGGAGGGTCTTTACAAAGGCCAGGTGCTTGAGCAGCTTTTCCTGGCTGTCTGCCTGAATAAGGCAGTCATCCAAGTATGGGTGAATCTGAATATTTCTTTGTCTGCAAAAGGCAATGGCCGGAGCCAGACATTTTGTGAAAACTCTGTGAGCAGTAGATAAGCCAAAGGGAAGCGCACAGAACTGAAAGTGTTGAAATCCTGCCCTGAAGAGGAGATATTTCCAGCATGTTTCCCTGATAGGAATGTGGAGGTAGGCCTCTTTTCGATCTAGGGTGGCTAGCCAAGCGTCCTTGGAGAGCATGGGTAGCAATTGCTAGAGGATGACCATTTTGAATTTTGGGATCACTAGGAAGGTGTTTAGAATGGATAGATCAAGGATGGGGTGCCAGGTACCCTCTTTTCTGGGTACCAGAAATAGTCTGGAGTAGAAACCTTGGCCTATCTGTTCTGCAGGAACGTGCTCTACTGCCCTCATAGAGAGAGCAGTGAAAGGATTTGCTTTTGAGCCTCTGCTCACTGGTTTGGTGGTAGATCTGGGAACCCATCTGGGGTTGGAAGGGAGTGGAAGGAAAATCTGTATCCCTGAGACACAATGTTCAGAACCCAGTGGTCCTTGGTGGCCCAGGTGCTTGAGTGAAAGGAGAGCTTTCCTCCTAGGGGTTAGTGAAGGTGGGCAGAGGGAGGGGATGGAGGAGGTGAGTCATTGTGAGTTCTTACCATAAGGGGGTGACTTAGAACTCCCTGGTTTTGAAGTGGAGGTAGTCCACTGCTTAGATCTCTGCATTCTCTGTGGCTGCTGTCTGGGGTGGGGGTCTGTTTCCACGGAGCCTAGGCTGGACTGGTTTACTGAGACCAGGAAAGGACCAGCGTTTGGAGGGACAATGCCTGCTGAACCTAGGGGGCTGGACCTGCGAGAAATCCCTAACTGTTTGCATAGATTTTGCTTTTTCTTCCATCTTTTTTAAGACCTCTTCTGCCTTAGTGCCAAATAAGTTATCTTTGTGCAAGAGGACATCCAACAATATAGATTTCACATGGTCTGTCAGGTGTTGTTCCTTAAGCCATGCATCCCTTCTAATGGCAGATCCAGTGACTGCTGCCCTACAAGAAGCTTCTAGGGCATCAAAACCACAGTGCAAAGTGTGTTTAGTTACTTGACTTGCAGAGTGCATTAACTCTTGCAAATCTTTAGATTCTGCCCAAGCAGGAAAGGAAGACATTTTTTGTTTACGGAGTTCCAAGGTATGTTGCTGAAATTTCAGCATATGGAACTGACAATTTAGTGCCCTGATAGCAACAGTAGCTGAGGTGTATACTTTTTTACCCCATCTGCCCAGTGCTCAGGAATCCCTGTCTGAGGGGGTGGGATTCTTAGCAGAGATCGCTTTAATCCCTTTTGGCCCTTGAGAAATGACCTCAGGGTCAGCTGCAGGATTTTTAAAAATATATTTATGTGAGTCAGGGACTCTGTAGTACCTGCCTGTTTTTTTGGGAGCTGGAGGAAGAGCACCAGGAGTCAAGCTGGATTCGAGGAAAACATCCTCCACAACATCCAGGACTGGGGGGATGGCCATGGGTCTGTGTTGTGGAAGATCTAGGAATTCCCAGAGTCTCTTTTTAGACTGAGGGTAGTCCTGACTCTCCCATTGGAAATGCTCCCTTAAATTATGCAGGGTTTCCCCAAAGGAAAAATCCTCTGGGGAGAGGCTGAAGGAATGGAATCATCTGCATCAGAATCCTCATAAGTGGAGAGGGGTTGCATGTCTTCATATTCATATGCATCAGATTCATCTGACTCTTGTTCAGACAAAACTACAGGGGACAGATCTCTTTTCCTTTTGGAGGGGGTAGCTTGGCTTCTCCTGATCAGCATGATAAGGTCTTCCACCATTTTAAGCATTTGAGACTGAGGCAAGGTAGCAGGTGACTGAGAGTGGGTTGTTGATTTCTTGGGTGTGGTTCGTACCCTGGGCCTAAGAAACTTGGTTGTTTTTGAAGGAACGGTAGTCGCAAAAGAAAGCATTGGTTTGTGTTGAGATTCGGTAGTATGAAGGACTTCCTTGGAAGCAGGTGCCTGCACAGCATCACCGGACCCATCCAATGTAGAGACAACTGCAGGATCCTTAGTCAAAGAAGAGTTTTGTGGCATACCGGACTTCGAAAGGGTCTCGGTAGCGGCCTGTGAATCAACAAAAGTGGGCATCAGAGGCTGCAAAAATGCCTCACTGTGTACCGGAGAACTGACAACTAGCTTAACAGAAGCGTCATCAGTAGGTTTGGACCTGTGCGGTTTGTCTCTGTCTTTATCTTTACTTTTTTTCGAAAGATCTGCTGTCAGACGGCTTACTGAAGCCATACTGGAATTCGAGGACTGTAAGCAAAAATATCTGGCTACAATAAGGGCCCGAAGATGGATAGTTCTGGCGTTGAACAAAGCACAGAAGCGACAATGGGGGACGTCGTGGTAAACAAGTAATGCAGTAAGAGTGGAAGTCTTGTTGTGGTATTTGCTTTCCACAGGTGAAACAATTATTAACTTTTTCTGACATCAGCTGGTACAAGAAAAAAGGATCCCAACAGGGTACTTAGCTTTAGAAGACTTCAACTTCAATTCGGTAGATGAAAACTCAGGTAGTGAACGACCGGCATTCGTGTGAACAGCTTTTGCTTTGGGCTCCACGGCTAGAAAGACTGATGTAATGGCATTGGCTGCCTTACTATATACTACTGATGACCTGATGTCAATCCTCAAGTGATAGCAACCGATGCAGAAATACTAAGTCTCTGGTATTCGGGCCGGCCGAGGGCTACCCTGGCAGGGATAACCCAAATGTGATGACTGCAACAGTGAAACACGAAGAACACATGAGTACTTCTGCTAATTTGATTCTTTTGTAGGCATTGGTTTCTCACAGATGACTGAATTTTAACAGTTTGATCTCAGAAGATGCCAGGATACTGAAAAATCAGTTTCTCAAAAAAGGCAACATGGCATTCGGTCACTCCTTTCCCAGATGGCCCTCTGGCGCACATGCTACTATTTAAACAGAGGTAAGCTGACAATCTCAGCTGATAACTCACCTCTGATGTCTCCTGGTCAGCATGGTCCACGAACAACTGGAGAAGAAAAAGTTGCCATTCTTATAACAACAGTTCAAGTATTTACAGGCTTACTTAACTATCATGTTCTGTTGCCAAGACAACTAGGCATTCTCTGAAACTCAAAAACTATGGTAGTCTTTGGTTTAATGTATGTTAAAATCAACTTTTAAGATAAACTAGGTAATGGGCACTATATAGCTCATATACTCATACTTCTCCACCACACCACATTCATCATATCATTTCAGTTTAGATCTGATTTTAATGCTGCTCTGATATGTCCTCTGACAGTTCCGTTCTGTTTTGTGCTCTTTCATTGGCTCAGCTGTACAGCCAATGACAGAGGAGCTCATCAATATCAAAAACAGAATCAATAGACTCATCATGAGCTTCTTGCCATACTGTGATACCAGTCTGTTCACTGCAGAAATAAAAAAGTGCAGCTATAAAAATAAACCCTAACAACACAGTGAACTTCAAGCTGCCTGTGGTACTGGTCCATTTTTCTAGCTGCACTGTGCTATTGGTCCGTTCAGCACACCAATAATAGAGTGCTGCTAGAAAATAGATCAACAGCACAGTGCAGCTAGAAGACCATAATACCACTTTAAAAGCTGTTACTGTAAGCCAACTGATTGGTTGGGATTAATTTAAGCAGCTGTGGTCGATATTGCCGCTGGTTAAATGAGCGTGTTTATTAGCTCTGTTTATGAGTAACAGTGGCTTGGAGTTTGCCTAAAGCTATTTGTTACAGTCCTAGACTTTTTTGTCATTAAGTTCAGAAGACCTTTTTTTAGTTATGATTCATAAAAGCCAGTGGTATGACTTTTAATGTTCAGAGGCTGACAGGTATAATCATACCTGCACTCCACTACCTTAGAAGTTCAGTTTTACTCATTCCATAGGATGAATGAAATGCCAAAGTGCCACTCAAAGCAGTTGCAGAAATAGCCCCATAAGTAGATGCAATATGTCCAGAGCTCCCCTATAGTGGTTAAATTACTGCCCTTACTGTCTTTGCATTTGTTTAAAAACATTCAACAAAAAAATATATTTTCTGATCTAACTTTCAGTTGTAAAATAGTCTCTGAATTGTCAGCCAGACAGCAAACTGTTTAACAGTCAATGTCACATGCTGGCTCCAAAGATTACTTGCAATACTTTTAAAGGGATCTTCTTGGATACTTATTTTGTTCAAGTTATAATTTCCAAATGCAGACTAACAATGAAAAATCAAGCCCCACTATGTCAGGATTCATAATACTAGAATTAAAATATGTATGCCCATATGCATTGCATTGTTGCCTCACAGCAAGAGGTTCCCAGTTTGATTCTTGGTTGGGGTGCCTTCTGTGCAGAGTCTGCATATTCTCCCTGTATTTTGCGTAGGTTTCCTCCAGAAGCTCCGGTTTACTCCCACATTCCAAACAGATGCAGTAAGTAGACGGGACACTCTAAATTGGCCATTAGTGTTAGTGTGTATGTGAGTATGTGGTGTGGAAGAATACCCACGGCAGAGCTAGCCACCCAGTTTTCTCAGTCTTGGCTCTAGATGATTGTTACTGTTTAAGTGACATTCCTACCCCATGTGCAAAAAATTGGATAAAATGGGGTTGTGGATGGATGGATGGATGGATGGATGGATGGATGGATACAAATAGGCACATAAAAGTCGCACAAAATCAAGAAGCCTTGTTCTTGCAAGCCCCCTTACCTTTCACTCACTGTTCTCTAAATATAGTACCTCTGAGACTGCACTAACTCAGACAAAAATGAAAAATAGTAAAACAAAAGTTCAGTTTTCTATTTTGCGGTCCAAGATATCTGATGTGCAGACAGCATTAAATCCAACTGACAACAGTTTCAAAGCCAAACAATTATCAACAAAACACAAGTTTTTTCTTAACAATACACAGCAGTTTAAGTGACAGTAAAATGGGACTCAGCAATCCAGTGTTTCTTCCAAATTCACGTCACAACAAGCAAATGCTTATACTGAACAAAGGCATGCCACTACATTTTGCTAACTGTGCACTCAAAGCTGGTAGCAACCTAAGCTTAAGTATCCTCATCCCTTGAAAGAGAACACCTTTCCATGGAATGTTCGGAACCTCCAGCTACAGTCAGCTTCAGTTTTAACTCCAACCTAGTCTTTATTACAGTGCTTACCAAGTAAGCACTATACAAATAATTATAAAAATAAAATAATCAGAGATAAAACTGTCTAAAATATAACAAGTGGCATAAAGACAGGAAGTTGGGTTAAACAACAGGAAAACAAATAAATATGGTACACACTAAAAAATGCAAAATATTCAGGACAAGAAGCTAGAGAAAGCAGAATACAAATAACCACATCATAACCCAAGATGAAAATTGATAATTTAATAAATAACTAATACCATGCTTTGAAAATGCAATTCAAACAGCTATGTAAAGTCTCAGAAAAAAGTAAAGTAACAGAAAAAAAACTTAGGATTCATTGAACCATCTTAGGAAACTGTAAAGTTAGCTTAACGTTTCTAATGGCTAAGAAATCATCATCTGAAAACATGTTCCTTGCAATGACAATCCAAAAGATGAGACATTTCGTCTCAATCAATCCAATCTCATTGCACCAAAAGCCATATCTAAACAATTTAATAGGCAGCACCACTGTCACCTCAACAGCAATAACATCTGGGGTTGCTCTACAGAAGAGAAAAAGGAACTGGACTACACTGTCAATCGACCATCAATTGCTAAAAGTGAGAGATTAAATTGACAGCGGGATCTAGACCGTCATACCAGTCGGGAAGAGTAAGAGCCGTTTATTGATTCCAGAATGAAGCTGGTAGTAACATAATCAGCAGCAAGGCAACAGAACAAAGGCACCATTGTTGAGAAGCACAGAGACCCATCTCTTGTTTTTCCAAAATATGGGTATCCCCCTATCAGGAACAGTAATCCTTTCAATGAGTAGAAAGGCATATTATAATATACTGTTTAAAATAAGCATCATGTACTATTAGGAAGCAGCACAAAACAGTACTCATCTTCTTTATTGTTTAAGAAAACTTCAGGTTTTCAGTTTACTTTATGCCTTAAATGTCTTATGCGGCGGTCACACTACTAAACATGTAGCAGTTTATTTTCCAAACATTTTTATTTACTGACTTCACTGAAGCTCAGAAATGTATGGCTTACAAGTGGGATAAAATGTCCTTCACCATGTTGATTACCACAAAAATCTGGCAAATGGCACAGAGGGTAGGCTGTGAGAGTACAGTTGTGTACACTTACCATAAATGTAGATGTTCAAGTGTATTCCCTGTTGCAGTCATTACATTTGGGTAATCTGCTGGCAGGTTGCCTTCAGTCGGCCTGATTAACAAAGTCTTGGGTCCTACGTCGGTTGCTGTCCCTTCTTCCATGACGTCAGGTCGTCAGGGGTATAAAACATGCAGCCGACGCCATTACATCAGTTTTTCTTGCCCCAGATGTCCGGTGCCCCCCCCAAATGGGGAGCAATATATATATATATATATATATATATATATATATATATATATATATATATATACACACACACACACATATACATATATATATATGTGTGTATATAATTTAAAACACAAAAAATATACCTCCAAACAAAAGCAAATACACCAAAAAGGCTTTTAAGCATATTAAAAGAAAGTAGAGGTGTCGTAAGAGGAAAAAACAGGGGGCTGGAGAGTGGGTAACCAGGATTGCAACAGTGAATACACTCGAACATCTACATTTATGGTAAGTGTACACAACTGTACTATGTTCTTCGTGTTTCACTGTTGCAGTCATTACATTTGGGTAGATTCCCAAAGCTATGGTTGGGAGGATGGATTTATACAGCATTAGGAGCAGCTATAAGGCCCTGCAGGACAGCAGTGGCAAAGCCAGCTCTGGATTTAGAGAAGAGAGGTAAATGGTAATGTTTGGTGAACGTATGAACTGAGCTCCAGGTAGAGCTTCTAGAATGTCTCTGGTAGGAACCCCTCTGAGAAAGGCTGCAGAAGTAGATGCAGCCCTGGTGGAATGAGATCTGATCACCTTGGGGATAGGTTTACCATGGTGCATATAGCAGAAACTAATACAATGGCTTATCCATTTGGAAATAGTCTGCTTTGAAATAGCCTTTCCCTCTGCCCCTGCAGCAAATGCCACCAATAGTTGTTGACATTTTCTTACAGATTTTGTCCTAAGTAAAATATAAGTTGTTTGTGTACATCCAATGAAAGCAGAATCCGCTCACCCTTGTTTTGTGGATTGGAAAAGAAAGTTGACAGATGAATGGTCTGATTAAGAGCCACACTGGATACCACCTTAGGCATGAAAGATGGATTTGTCCTCAGAAACACCCTGTCCACATGAAAAATAATGAAAGGGTCCACTGCCATAACAGCCTGTAATTCAGAAATCCTTCTAGCTGAAGTGACTGCTAAAAGGAAAGCTGTTTTCCAGGAGAGAAACTTTAATTCTGCAGTAGTAGCTAGTTCAAAAGGAGGGAGAGTGAGTTTTTCCAATAAAAATTGAGATCCCATGCAGGGGCTGGCGCTCTCCTGGGTGGTCTTAAGTTTTTGGCCCCTCTGAGATACTGCTTTAGCAGAAGATGAGAGAAGAGGGGAGGTTCTGTGTTGTTTGTCTTTCCAGCTTTTCCCGGTTAGGGGTCGCCACAATGGAATTCCAGTCTGCTAATGATGGGCAGTAGATTTTTATGGTGCCGAGTTGCCAGCCCGATGCCCAACCTTCAGCGAAGGCACAGCCATTCATGGATGTCTTTCAGAGGCTACTCGACCACGGGGAGGACATGCAGACGCTAGACAGAAGGCACTCCAGCCGAGAATCGAACAGGAGAATCTCTTGCTGTGAGGCAACAACGCTACCGCTGTACCACCGCAGATGGGAGGTTCTGTGTTGTAATAAGCTAAAATACCAGAGGCATGGATTTTTACAGAAGAAAAGGATAGGCCCTTGTGAAGCATCTCAGTTAAGTATTGCAGAATCTGAGGAGTGTTGGGCATCACTGTGTTTATTCCTTGTGATTGGTTCCAAGTATAGACTCTTTTCCATTTGTTCAGCATAAGATTTTCTAGTACTGGGCCTTCTAGCCTCCAAAATGACATCCATCACAGGTTTGCTGAGAGATGCCAAGGGTGAAATTAGACGACTACCCATTGGTAGTTCTGCTGAGAGAGTAGGTAAGGTGTCTGAGGCAGGTGCCAAGGAGGAAGGTGTGACACATTGCGCAGGATTGGGTACCAATGTTGGCAAGGACAGTCTGGAGCAATCAGAATAATTTTTGGTTTGTCCTGTCTGACTTTTAGTAGGCCTTTGGAGAGCAAAGGCAGAGGGGGAAAGGCATAGACTGATAGGTTTTTCCAGCTGAATGATAGAGCATCCACTTTCCGTGATTTTTGTGATGAATTCTTGTGCAGAATTTGTCCAACTGATAGTTCTGGGGTGAGGCAAAAAGATCTATGTCTGGACTCCCCCATATGTGTGTCAACATGTTGAAAATTCGTGGTTCCAGTTTCCATTCGTGTGGGTCCATAAGATTTCTGCTTAGTTCGTCTGTCAGAGTATTTAGCTTTCCTGGCAGGAATTGAGCTTGCAGTTGTATTTGTTAGTTCAAGGCCGTGTTCCACAATGTCATGGCTAGTCTGCAAAGCGGGTATGAATGTGTACCCCCCTGCTTGTTTATGTACCACATAACTGTGGTGTTGTCTGTCTTTATCATTAATTGTCCTGGATGAAGGTAGTCCTTGAAGGCTGTCAGTGCATTCTGTACAGCTAGCATCTCTTTCTGATTGATATGTAGGTCCATTTGATTTGGGCTCCATTTGCCCTGAATGCACTTTCCTACCAGATGAGCCTCCCAAGCATAGTCTGATGCCTCTGTAGTTAGGGTTTGGGTGGCAGGGGTGGAGTGAATGGCAGTCCCTTGTTTTGGTGGCAGGCCTCTGCCCACTATAGGAACTCTAGTTGCAGGCAAGTTATGATAGGAATCATTGTTTCCAGGCAGTGACAATGTTGACTCCACAAACTTTTTAAGTACCACTGAAGTTTCCTCATATGCAGTCTTGCATATGGAATTAGAAGAATGCAGGAGGCCATGAACCCTAAGGCATGCAGAATTTGTCGTGTAGATAGCAGGGTTTTTTGTGGCCACCTGTTTGAAGTAAGTCACCAATTGAATTTGCTTTTCTGGTGTAAGGTAAGTCATCTGGGCAGTTGTATTAGAGCTTGCACCCAGGAATGCAATTGTTTGAGAGGGTACCAGTTGTGATTTCTTTTCGTTTACGGTGTACTCTAGATAAGTTAGAACCCTTTTTACAAATGCCAGATGCTTTAGAAGAATGTCCTTGTTTTCCACCTGAATTAGACCATCGTCCAGGTATGGATATATCCGAATATTTCTTCGTCTGCAAAATGCAATTACTGGAGCCAGGCACTTTGTGAAGACTTTGATTTGGTGATCCCTTGTTTTGGTGACAGGCCTCTGCCCACCATAGAAACTCCTGTTGCAGGCAAGGAATCAGAAGAATCATTGTTTCCAGGCTGTGACAATGTTGACTCCATAAGCTTTTTAGGTACCATTGAAGTTTCCTTATATGCAGTCTTGCATATGGAATTAGTAGAATGCAGGAAACCATGAACCCCAAAGCCTGCAGAATTTGTCTTGCAGATAGCTGGGTTTTTGTGGCCACTTGTTTGAAGTATGTCATTAATCGAATTTGTTTGTTTGGCGTAAGATAAGCCATCTGGGCAATTGTATTCAAGCTTGCACCCAGGAATGTAATTATTTGAGAGGGTACCAGTTGTGATTTATTTTCTTTTATGGTGTACCCTAGGCATGTTAGAAGCCTTGTTACAAACGCCAGATGTCATAGAAGAGTGTCCTTGTTTTCTGCCTGAATTAGACAATCGTCCAGATAAGGATAAATTTGTATGTTTCTTTGTCTGCAAAATGCAATCACTGGTGCCAGGCACTTTGTGAAGACCCTGGGTGCAGTAGATAAGCCAAAGGGCAGTGCAGAGAACTGGTAATGCAAATAGCCTGCTTTGAAGCAGAGGTATCTTCTGCAAGATTCCCTGATTGGGATATGCAGGTAAGCCTCTTTTAAGTCTAGAGTTACCAACCAGGCATCTTCGCCTAGCATAGGCAGTAAGTGTTGTAGAGTCAGCATCTTGAATTTTGGAATGTCCAGGAAGGTATTTAGAATGGGTAAGTCCAGAATTGGACGCCATGATTTGTCTTTTCTGGGTACCAGGAAAAGTCTTGAATAAAAATCTTGTTCTTTTTCCTTTTCTGGTACTGGTTGAATAGCCCCCCATATCCATGAGGGACATGACTTGTTTCTGGGCCTCTGCCCACTGATTTGGAGGCAGATCTGGCCATCCGTTTGGAATTGGCAACATGTGGAAATGAAATTTGTATCCCTGGGATACTATAGTTAAGACCCACTTGTCCTGGGTAATTAGATGCCAATTTTGAGCATGAAGTGCTAGTTTTCCCCCAAAGGGGCTGCCAAGAGATAAGTGCTTGGAAATGGCAGAGGAAAGTCATTGAGACTGTTTACTGTAGGGGGGTGCTTTGCTACTTCCAGATTTGGAGGTGGATGCGCCCTATTGTTTTGTTCTGTAAGTTCCTTGTGACTGAAACCTGGAGCCTTTGTAGTGTCTGGGTTTGACCTGATTTGCTCTGTTGGATACTGGAAAAGACCAGTTCTTAGTAGGCCAGTGCCTACTGAACCTGGGTGGCTGCACTTGTAAGAAATATTTTACCATTTGCATAGATTTAGTTTTGTCTTCCATCTTTTTCAATACTTCTTCTGACATTACCAAATAGACTGCCCTGTTGTAAAGGAGCATCCAACAATTTAGCTTCAACATAATCAGGAAGATTTTGCTCCTTGAGCCAAGCATGCCTTCTTATCACAGATCCAGTTACGGCGGTCCTGCAAGAGGCCGCCAAGGAATCAAAACCACATTGCAAAGCATGCTTTCCAACTTGTTCAGCTGAATGCAATAATTCCTGTAACTCTTTATTTTCCACACAGTCAGAAATCAACATAATTTTCTGTTTAAGTAAGCCCATGACATGCTGCTGATATTTAAGCATATGAAACTGACAGTTTAAAGCCCTGATTGCCAGGGCTGCAGACGTATAAACCTTCTTACCCCATCTATCCAGCGCCCTGGAATCTCTATCAGAAGGGGTAGGATTTTTAGCAGCAGAAGCCTTAACACCCTTGGGACCCTGAGAAATTGTTTCAGGTTCAGCAGCAGGGTTTTTGAAAAGAACCTTGTGGGAGTCAGGAACCCTGTAATATCTGTCTGGCTTACTAGGAGCCGGAGGCAGGGAATCCGGAGCCATGCTGGATTCTGAGAAAACATCATCAACAATGTCTAAAACAGGAGGTATAGCCAAAGGCCTATGCTGAGGAAGAAAAAGGAAATCCCTAAGCCTCTTTTTGGATTCTAAAAAATCCTGACTCTCCCAATGAAAATGTTTCCTTAAGGTATGCAAAGTTTCTCCAAAAGAAAAATCCTCAGGAGAAGAAGCAGAAGGGATGGATTCTTCTGCATCAGAGTCCTCATAAGGGGGAATAAAAAAATTCTGATCAGAAGAAATGGAAACCTGATCTGAAGATTCATAATCAGTGCCTTGCCTAGGCCTCTTAGCTGGAGGGGGTTGGGAACCCCTGATCAAGGTAATTAAATCCTCAGCCATTTTGATCATTTGATTTTTTAGGCATAGTGACCTGAACACGTGGCTCATGCGTCTGTTTTTTAGACATAGAAGTTGGTTTTGGCCTTGTTTTTGATGATGGCGTCTGTGTAATATACAAATCTTTAGGCCTGAAAACTCCCTCAGAAGCCGGTGCCTGCCCAGCGGCTCCAGTCCCATCCAAGGGAGAGGCATCCACGGGTAGAGGCCTGCGAATCAAAATTAGCGGGCATCAGGGGCTGCGAAAGCGCCTCACTGAGTACCGGAGAACCGGCGACTGGCTTAGGAGAAGCTTCGTTGTCGGTTTTGGACCTCGACGGTCTGTCTCTGTCTTTTTTTTTTTTGCGTTTTTTTGTGAATTCCGGTAGTTGGATTGCTAACTGACAACATTTCAGGATAGTAAAATTTTGAACCAAAGTATTTAAAAGCAAAAATATACCGACGCTTAAAAGTGCGTTGGTTAAATTTAGCACAAAACCGACAGCAAGGCACGTTGTGGTCAGGGCCTAGGCAAGGAATACAGTACAGTCCTGCATATAGAATTAGTAGGATGCAGGATGCCATGAAGCCCAGAGCCTGCAGAATTTGACTTGCAGAAGACTGGGTTTTTGTTGCCATCAGTTTGAAGTAAGCAGTCAGTTGCCTTTGCTTGTCTGGTGTGAGGTAAGCCATCTGGGCAGTTGTATCCAAGCTTGCACCCAGGAATTTTATCTTTTGAGAGGGTACCAGTTGTGATTTCTTTTCGTTTATTGTGTACCCTAGGCATGTTAGAAGGCTTTTCACAAACGCCAGGTGTCGAAGAAGAGTGTCCTTGTTCTGTGCTTGAATGAGACAGTCGTCCAAGTAAGGATATATTTATATACTTCTTTGTCTACAAAAAGCAATTACTAGTGCCAGGCACTTTGTAAAGACCCTGGGCACAGTAGATAAGCCAAAGGGCAGTACAGGGAATTGGTAATGCATTAAGCCAGCCTTGAATCTGAGGTATCTTCTGCACGATTGTCTTATTGGGACATGCAGGTATGCCTCTTTTAGGTCTAAAGTCACCAGCCAAGCATTCTTGCCCAACATGGGCAGAAGCTACTGCAAAGTCAGCATTTCGAATTGTGGAATGTCCAGGTATGTGTTCAAAATCGATAAATCCAGTATTGGCCACAAGGCCTTGTCCTTTCTGGGTACCAAGAACAGTCTTGAGTAAAAACCTTGTCCTTTTTCCTGTTCTGGTACTGTCTGAATGGCCCCCGTATCCATGAGGGATGCAACCTGTTTCTGTGCCTCTGTCCATTGATTTTTTGGCAGATCTGGCCAACCATTTGCCATTGGCAGAGTGTGGAAATGGAATCTGTATCCCTGTGATATCATGTTTAGTACCCACTTGTCCTGGGTTATTAACTGCCAATTTTGAGCAAAAAGTGCTTATTTTCCCCCTATGGGTGCTGCCAAAAGATAATTGCTTGGTGTAGGCAGAGGGAAGTCATTGGGATTGCTTTATGTAGGTTTGTGCTTTATCTCCTCCAGATTTGGAGGTGGAAGTGCCCCATTGCTGTGACATGTATGAATCTTGCCCCTGGTGTCTGGAACCCTTAGGGCGCCTGGATTTGCCCCTTTGAGCTCTGTCTGACACAGGAAAGGACCAATTTTTTGTAGGCCAGTGTCTACTGAATCTTGGTGGCTGCACTTGTAAGAAGTCTTTAACAGTTTGCATAGGCTTAGCTTTGTCTGCCATTCTCTTTAAAACCTTTTCTGCCTTAATACCAAACAGAGAATCATGCTGCAAGCATCTAGCAACTTAGCTTTAACATGATCAGGCAAATTTTATTCCTTTAACCAGGCATGCTTCCTAATCACAGATCCAGTAACTGCGACGCTGCAGGAGGCCTCTAAGGAATCAAAACCACATTGCAAAGTATGCTTTCCAACTTGTTCAGCTGCATGCAATAATTCCTGCAATTATTTATTTTCTGCACATTCTGAAATCAACATAATTTTCTGTTTCAGCAATCCCATAACATGTTGTTGGTACTTAAGCATATGAAATTGACAGTTTAAGGCCCTGATTGCCAAGGTTGCAGATGTATAAACCTTTTTTCCCCATCTGTCTAGTGCCCTTGAATCTCTGTCAGAGGGGATAGGATTTTTTGCTGTTGAGGCCTTAACTCCCATTGGACCCTGTGAAATAGTTTCAGGATCAGCAGCAGGGTTTCTCCAAATGAATAATCCTCAGGAGGAGATGCAGATGGAACAGACTCCTCAGCATCAGAATCCTCATAGGGAGGTATAGATAATTTCTGATCAGAAGAGGAATCAGAAGAAATAGAAACCTGATCTGAAGATTCATAATCAGTGTCTTGCCTAGTCCTCTTATCTGGAGGGGGATGGGTACCCCTGATCAAAGTAATGAGGTCTTCAGCCATTTTGATCATTTGTTTTTTAGGCATAGAGGCCTGTGCACGTGGCTCATGTGTCGGCTATTTAGTTTTAGAAGTTGCTTTTATCTTTGGTTTTGCAGCTGTCGTCGGTTTGATATACAAATGTTGAGGTCTGAATACACCCTCAGAAGCTGGTGCCTGCTCAGCGGCTCCGGATCCATCTGAGGGAGATACATCCGTCGGTCCAATACCTTGAGTATCTTGCGGCATGCCAGACTCCACATGGGTGTCAGTAGAGGCCTGCGACTCGAAGGTAGCGGGTATCAGGGGCTACGAAAGCGCCTCATTGAGAACCGGCGAACTGGCGGCTGGCTTAGGAAAAGCTTTGTCATCGGTTTTGGATCTCAACTGCCTTTCTCTGTCCTTTTCTTTGCGTTTTTTATGTAATCCGGTAAAGGGTATCAAACCCCTAACGACTATGTAGTGCTATCACATTTCTATGCAGTTACTAGATGTGCCACATAGGTTACATGTCGTGGAATCCTCAGAACGTATATGTGATGGTGAGTGACATTTGCAACAGGGATATGGTAGGTGTAGTACACATGCCTGTCTGCATGAACAGGTGCCAGCGTCAACACAACCACATTCTCACAGGGGCGCGCACACATTGATACACTTGGCAGGGCCAGGCATACAACTCATCACTAGTGAGATTGCCACAACACATTACTGTGCAGGTATCACATGTACCACAGGGGTCATAGGGAGGTTATATGGGCAAAGGGTATGGGGAGGAGTCTGACATCAGACAGCATGCTTCAGTATGCCAATGGGGCTTGTAGTGAGTGTGAATGTGAACATATGCATCATACAACACACACACACACACACACACACACACACACACACACACACACACACACACACACACAGTGCCAGTATTGACATGCATGGGTGCATTGATTCACGGGTCTGTAGTGGTCAACTGTGCCAGACGGCTATACAAGGCTAGGTGATGGGTATACCTTGGCATTAGGCCACATGACAATGGTCTGCACTGTGGCTCTGGGCTGTAGTTTTTGGATTTGCCCACACAGGTCGGTAATGTATTCACCATCCAGTCACCTGGGTGACTATTGCGTGTGGCTAATGCTGTGCATTGCTTGCCATGTATGTGTTCCTTAGTCCATGATATAGACTAAGGATGTGCACACCTCCCACATGTATGTACAGTGACATGTGGAACTGTACCTGGGCTCTCTGGCCCATGTTGTGTACACAGATCATCAGATGTGCCAGTCCTGGCCTCATGTGGCGGGAACTGGTAATGGACAGCAGGTTTACCCTATGCCTACATTGATAGCATACTAACGGCATTCCCTGGTGTCAGTGGCATCTATCCATATGGGGCATGTTTTCAGGCATGGTATGTCCTTTGTGGGTCACATCTGATGGCACCGCAGGTGTTGCAGGTGTCCAGTGGGAACATGGGGAAAGTGCACTGTCTGCATGCACGTGCCTATTGGACAGATGGACAGGGTACCATGCCTTCTGTAGTCCACTGCAATTACTCCATAGTTACTATCAGTGGGCAATATGCAGTGTACTACCAACACAGCGGCTGTTACCTAGGCAAGTGTGTGTGTGTGTGTGTGTGTGTGTGTGTGTGTGTGTGTGTATGTGTGACTGTTTGTGTGTGTATGAGACATGGGTTGAGAGTGTTCTCTGGCTAATACTAGGGTTGCTAACTTTGTTTGCCCAGCCTTGATGTCACATGTATGGGTATGGATTTGCACCCCACCCTCTCAGCTATTTCACATCTGTTATCCCTGTACGGTGGACATTGTGATATATACGAGGGCCACCATATAAGAAATTTACAAAACCCGCTACACATTGGGCCCAGCTGTTACACACTCACAACCACCTCCACACAGGATACGAGTTACAAACACAGACACACACACTTGTCATGTCTGGGATTAGAACTCCTACTTAACTAGTTTATTACACTACAGCAGTACACAGTTATACTATGCACCACAGAGATTACTGGAGTACTCCTTCCCCAAAGGTGTATGTCACATTGGATGACATCAGCAGGATTGCCAAAGTAGAACATTCAAATTGTAATGAGTGTGGCTAGCCTAATATGCACTGCTCCCTACACAGACATTGAAACACACACAAAACATCCACAACTGATGTGTGTGGGTATAGAACCCCTAACAGAGGTCTATATCACACTACAGCATGAAGCTGTTATAGGATGCACTATGAGGATTACTGCAGAACTCCTTCCCCAAAGGTGTATTTCACATTGGATGACATCAGCAGGGTTGCCAAAGTAGGGCATTCAAATTGTAGTGAGTGTGGCTAGGCTAAAATGCATTGCTCCCTACACAGACACTGAAACACACAAAACATCCACAACCGACATGTGTGGGTACAGAACCCCTAACAGAGGTCTATATCACACTACAGCATGAAGCTGTTATAGGATGCACCATCGGGATAACTGGAGAATTCCTTCCCCAAAGGTGTATTTCACAATGGATGACATCAGCAGGATTGCCAAAGTAGGGCATTTGAAATGTACCGAGTGTGACTAGCCTAAAATGCATTGCTCCCTACACAGACATTGAAACACACTCATAACATCTAGACCTGCCATGGTTGGGAATAGAACCCTACCAGAGTTCTATATCACACTACAACAGTACACAGTTATGGCATGCGCTACGGATATTACTGGGCTACATCCTTCCCAGAGGTGTATTTCTAGGTGGATAACATTGGCAGCCTTACCAAAGTAGAGTATATGAATTGTATGTGGTGTGACTACCCTAAAATGCATTGCTCTCTACACAGACAGAGTCAGACAGACACACCCACAAACACACACACACACACACACACACACACACACACACACACACACACACACTTGCCATGTCTGGGATTAGAACTCCTACCTAACTAATTTATCATACTACAGCAGTACACAGTTATAAGATGCGCTACAGAGATTACTGGTCTACTACCTTCCCAGAGGTGTATTTCTAGGTGGATGACATCAACAGTCTTGCCAAAGTAGAGCATTCAAATTGTATGGAGTGTGACTATCCTAAAAAGCATTGCTCTCTACACAGACAGACACACACACACACACTTGCCAAGTCTGGGATTAGAACTCCTACCTATTTTATCACACTACAGCAGTACGCAGTTATGGCATGCGCTACGGAGATTACTGGGCTACTACCTTCCCAGAGGTATATTTCTAGGTGGATGACATCAGCAGCCTTGTCAAAGTAGAGCATTCAAATTGTATGGAGTGTGACTACCCTAAAAAGCATTGCTCTCTACACAGAGTCAGACAGACACACACACACACACACACACACACACACACACATGCGCACACAGTTGCCATGTCTGGGATTGGAACTCCTACCTAACTAGTTTATTGCACTACAGCAGTACACAGTCATGGGACGCCCCATGGAGATTACTGGGCTATAACTCTCCCAAAGGTGTATTTTACAGTGGATGAACTCAGCAGGCTTGTCAGAAAAGGGCTATGGGGAGGGCAGTGTGTGTGCATCTAGAGGTTGACACGCCACATGCGGGCACACACAGGGTCATATTTCACAGGTATGTGCATGCAGCTGCTAGATGACTACTTCCTTGTACAGTCATGTTGCACAGCTAGCATGTGCACCACATAGTCTGTAATGCTGACAGAAACTGGTGGCTAGTATCTGCAGTGAGTGACATCTGACCCTCATGTGGTTGGGGCCCTTTGGCTGTGTGCTTGGTGGGAAAGGCCTGGATGGCTCCCTGTCACAGTCAACCTCTTCCACACATCTATGTACGTCTGCCTTTGGCTTATTATAGTGTGTTGGCCTTACATATATGTCTGTATTCCTATCCACTGTGTGTGCAAGGCATGAGTGGTGCATACTGAGGAGTGTCTGCACTAACATCTGCGACTGCCAGATATGGCTGGTCCACTGGTGTTTGCAGTCATAGCCTTCATGTGTTTAAGTATGTGAGCATGCCCAGTATGCCCGTCTGTATTTAATGTGTGCATTGAGTCCAGGTAGTTTGTACTGCAGTGCTGACTTTCGTGCTGTACATCTACAGGTAGCATACTGTTTCTGCAGGGTACCCGTCAATCATTTGGCATTGACTGTTATTACATTTCTGCATAGGATGGGGGGCACACCTGACTATTTCTACATTTCTACACAGGATTGGGGGGGCACACCTGACTGTTACTAAATTTCTATGTAGGATGGGGGGGCACACCTGACTATTTCTACACAGGATTGGGGGGGCACACCTGACTGTTATTACATTACTACATAGGATGTGGGGCACACCTGTCTATTTCTACATTTCTACACAGGATGGGGGGCACACCTGACTGTTACTACATTACTACATAGGATGGGGGGCACACCTGTCTATTGCTACAAAGGATTGGGGGGGTACACATGACTGTTATTACACTACTATGTAGGATGGGGGGCACACCTGACAATTTCTACATTTCTACACAGGATTAGGGGCATACCTGCTGTTATTAAATTACTACGTAGTATGGGGGGCACACCTGACAATTTCTACATTTCTACACAGGATTGCAGGGGGCACACCTGCTATTACATTACTATGTAGGATGGGGGGCACACCTGACAATTTCTACATTTCTACATAGGATTGGGTTGCATACCTGCTGTTATTACATTACTACGTAGGATGGGGGGCACACCTGTCTATTTCTACATTTCTACACAGGATTGAGGGGGCACAACTGACTGTTATTACATTACTATGTAGGATGGTGCGGGGGCACATCTGACACTTGTACACATTTGCTATGACTGTACTGGTATGTCAGGTACTCCATTTCATTCTATATTCTTACCTATCATGCTGACTAGAGACATACCAGTGTACTACAGATCTTAGCTTTGGTTGTCCTACATATTAGTGTCTGACCTCCTACCCTTCAGAACTAACATCCCACTGCCTGACCTGCTGTAGTCTGCCAGTGTAGGCCTGGGGGGTGGTTACCCATAGCCATCATTCAGAAGCCATAGCACAGGCTCTGTTTGGGTTTGTCTACACCTGTCCTGCTGGCTGAGACTGTTGTTGAGTATGTGAACCACCCTGACTGGCATGTGTGAGTCATATGGACACACATGTCCCCCAGCACATTTCCTGCAGTGGGTTTTGTCACCCTGTGTAGTACTGGCTACTATGGTGACTCCAGTATGAGTTACACATGTAAGGGTGCCACTATGGGTGTCTACGTTCTGCTGCCATAACATTCAGCCACCCAATTCCCTTGCATGCTCACATCCATACCATATATACAGGTAACGACACATTCTACTCCATTTGGCAATTGGTAGGTTGATTGACTTATCTTGTGGGTGTGCCAGAGTTGCAGATGGTGTTGGAGGGCTGCCAATGTTGGATGCACATAGTATACTCCCTATACATGGTTGAGAACAGGTAGAGTAATGTTTGGCATCCCTTTTACTGTATGTGCGAGTCAGAGAGAGGTGTCATTCCCTGGGCCCCTACTGTGTCAGTGTATGTGCTATGCGTTGTCTCTTTGCCACGGCCTAGCATACCGGGCACGCCTCCATCTGCCTACTGGGGCAGGCTCAGGCTGTTCCTCCTCCAAGTCACTCTGTGCCTGTACAGGCCTTGGCATTGGTGGGGGGCTGGGTGGCCCTGTCTCTTGCTGTTCCTGCTGCAGCTGTTTCCACAGGATCATATTGTGTAGCATGGCACATACCATAACAATATGGCTACATGTAGCTAGTGAGTACTGCAAGGCTCCACCGGATGTGTCCACACACCGTAACTGTGACTTGAGCATCCCAAACACACACTCTATTATAAGTCTGGTCTGTGCGTGTGCCTCATTATGGCATTCTTGTTCAGGTGTGTGTGCATTTCTGATCGGTGTCATCAGCCACGGCTCCAGTATGTAACCAGAATCCCCCACTAGGTGACCGTAGGGGATGTCCCCATTGGCAAATCTCTGTTACAGCTGCATCAGATGCCAAATGTGGGAATCGTGATAGCTTCTGGGGCAGCCGGCACACACATTCATTATAATGCTCTGGGCATCACAGACGACCTGGCAGTTGATGGAGGGGATGCCCCTGTGGTTGATGTAAGCCCTATCCTGATTACAGGGTGGTGCTTTGACGCATATGTGAGTGCAGTCTATAGCACCCACTACTTCAGGGTATTCTATTTGGTGGAAGAGACGCATATTGCTGGCCAACACCTCACGTGTGTTGAGGAAATATACGTGCTCACTGGCATGTGCTGACGTGGCATCCAGGAACTGATGGAATACTCTGGATGCTGATGCCTGTGAGATCCCCATGATATCCCCAGTTGAGCTACGGGAGGTACCTGTGGCTAGTATTCTTAGGCCTACACATACCTTGGTATCCACTGGGATGGGTTCCCTTCGGTCAGTTTGGTGTGTCAGGCGTGACCGGCACAGCTCAATAATTTGCTGTAGGAGGTCTCTGTCCACCCTATAGCGCTCCACTACCTCCAGCTCATGTAGCCCCTGGTAGGTTACCCTGGGTCTGTACACTCTTCTCCATCTCCTCACTGTGGGTTGATCAGCAGCATTCACAACCTCACCACCCTCAGCCTCTTGCACATGTTGTTCTATGTTGCCTGCTGCAGCCCCTCTCATTTTGTAGGTTTGTTTGTTAAAAGTTCCCCACTTGTATACACTGGTGGTGTAGAGTGTGGGAAAAAACAGAGGGGAAGGTGTATGCATAGTTTATAGTAGTGTTCTGGGCTGGGCTGGTCTGCTGCCTGTGTAATTATCTAATTCTGATACATTTCACCTGCCAGCTATGCTAGTTCACCTTGATTACCTTCCTACTGCTGTTTTCCCTTCCCATTGCCTTCCTGTTTAAGCTCGGGGGTGCATCGTGCAAACAGAGTGCTCAAATGTGCACAGTGCTGATATTTCCTGGTTTAACTTTTTTTTTCTTCCTTTAAAACCCAGTGCGTGGCGCACACACCTGCTTAGGCAATGTAAAGAGTGCTAGGCAGATTCAGACACACCCCCTAGCTTAGCTGTGCTAAGCTAGGAGCAAACCTGAGCCACAGGGCTCCAATCCGCTTACAGTATGCCTGACACACACCCCTATGATGTCAGCTAACTCCTAGGCTTGCGCCAAGCTATTCCTACTCTTACACTGTTGGGACCTGACTAGCATGCTGGGGAAAACTGGGATTCACTATCATTCCCCTCATTTGCATAGGATTGCCTACTAATGCATAGTTACATGTCTCACACTGAGCCTCCCCCCTTAGCAACCACTACTCACTGGCCATGTTGTCCTCTGCCTGCCACTGACTTACATGGCAGAAATCTGATTTTAGTTTGAATGCTTAATTTAGGTTTATTTTGTTATATTCCCCCCGATCCTGTTTGTGCGCTGGTGCCCTACGCTTAAACAGCTGAGATCAGCTAAAAAAATAAAAGTTGATTTTGTTATTTTTTTGCCTGTTTGCAATGCCAGTGGCCTTATACTTGACCATTGGCATGCTTGCTAACTGATATGCGGCCTTTATTTGGAGCTGTCATAGCTATGTTTTGGATTTTGCAGAAATGTACTCGGTTACTAACCGAGTACATTTCTGCAGATTGCACTAGTCCTGCATGGCCGGTTGCAAGCTTCCTGCATCGCAAAATCACCTAATTTGCATGGATTTCTCCTGCAAATGGGGTGATTTGCATACAGGGGCTTTGTCTGTGCAGGACTAGTGCAGGAGCACTCGTGCACGCCCCTGCAGACTGTTCGTGGATCGCATGACAAACATATCGCCTGCTAGAGCTTCTGCACCGATCTTTCACGCCGTGCAAGGCATAGAGAATCTAGGGGTCTGTGTCCAGTGGGCCTAGCTGGTTAACAAACAGGTAATTTTACTTTCAATTATTAATCCCAAATTATGCACTGCACACAAAACTTAACCATTCTCTGCTCAATAGACTACACTATATTTGCCTAGTATAAACCAAACTGGTTTTCTTTGGTAGTATGATTCCAATTCTAACCATCTGAAAGGAATTTTTCTGACATGCTTCAAAGTTTTTTTCTCAGCACTTTTCTCAAAGTGCCTTACAATAAAAAAGATACTCAAACAATTACAAGAAACAGTTGTAAAAGTGCTGAATATATAATCTGACTAAAGATGCCAAAACTGTAATTTACATAAAACCACACAAGACATGATGGCGCTGTGAAGAAACGCCAAAGCAAGATGCATTTTCAATGAGCTCTGCAGTGTTTATAAAACAATTAAAATGTTTACTCTCTTTAATAAAACTTTCAAAGCTAGTATTCACTAAGGAAAGAATCGTGTATATTTCACATTTTAACTGCAACGCCAGAGCAAAAATGGCCTATACGTTTGTGAAGTCAACTCACTTTGTTTAGAAATGTCAGGAACTACGGTACAGTACAGAACATGGGATAACTGCAGGATGAGGAACAGCCCAGAAAGCACTCCTGTCTACTCAAAAGTAAAAGTAAAGTATAATTAATGTAATGTTCTAAATGTTTACACAGCAGCATGACATGTTGTAGGAGGTTAATTAGGGAAGAAGAACCTGGTAGCAGAAGTGAATTTTGTACAGTAAGTGATGACTTCCCTTGTTAAGCAGAATCAGTTCCTATTACAAAAAGAAGACTATTTTAAAAAATAATTGCAGTGTGGTGAGAAAATCTTCACTCCCAGCAATTCTTTGATTACGTTACCTACACTTAAAATACCTTAACTTATGAAAGACATGGCTAGGCCTAGTAAATCATTTTTTTTAATTAAAAGCTAGTTAAGGGTATAATTTCTAAAGATAATGTTGCCCATTTTAGTTGAATAACAGGCTCAGTAGCTCAGCTGGTAGCTTACTTGCCTTTGCTGCAAAAGAATATGGCTTCTATTCCCACACCAGGTAGTTGGATTAATTTTCCAGTATTGACACTGCAAGTGCAGCATGGGGAGGGGAAGTACTGCACTGAAGTGTCCCACCCTTTGGTTGAGATGTTTAGCCAAAGTGCCAAGTGCCTGAGTTGGTGTCAGTTAAGGTGGATGTAAAAGATCCCAGGGACTTATTGCAAAGTAGGGGGGCTTCATTACCATTTACTTTCATTTTATACCATAAAAAATATTTCAATCAAATACTTACACTCTCATTTTTTTACATTCACACTTAAAATTAACTACTACTACTACTACTACTGTCCTTCGGCTTTTCCCAGTTAGGGGTCGCCACAGCGGAACTCCGGTCCGCTAATGATTAGCAGTTGATTTTTACGTGCTGGCTTGCCGGGCCTAACGCACAACCTTTAACGAAGGAACACCCATTCACGCATGTCGACACACAGAAGACTCTCTAACTGAGAATCGAACGGGCAACGTCTAACTGTGAGGTGACAACGCTACCGCAGCACCACCACCATTTATTTATAAGATATCAACACAAAAGAACTTAACTAAACAATTCTATTTCTGTCATTATTTTTTGTATCTACTCTCTATACCTCAACCCTTTCTTCCACAAACATCTTCTGATTTCAGCTAATATATCATCCTCTTCCATTTTCTTGTTATATAATAAATTGTCGCATCTGTTTTCCCACAGCACCCATAGTGTCACAAACTGTACTTAATCCCATATATCAATATCACATTTCTTTGCTTTATCATACTTCCCATATATATCATATAAATGTTTATACATTTAAATCCTTCCTTATCTATATTTCTTTTTAAACTTTTTCCCAATATTCTTTACTATATTTGCAATCCAAGAAATGATTTGTTGTTTCTTCTTCACTACGCTTAACATGTTCTTTCCACCATCACCTTATATTTCTCACTCCCTTTCACTGGTAACTTATATAATAAAATTCTCCATAAAGAAATCCTCTGATTCATAAAAATTTTGAAACATTTTCCTTCTGAGTTTTATTGCCTTTTTTCATCTTCTTTTAATTATTTCCATGGGTATACCAACATTGCTTTCCAAAGTCATGTTATGTCATTATTCTGTTTTTTTCATCAACCTCACTTACTTTTAACTTTGAACCACAACAATACTAAAACTTCAAAAACTGTCCTGGGCATTGGAAACCACTAACGCAGAGAACATACCTTCAATTAAATAACAAATAACATTTAATATCAGTTAAGCACTTTCGACTCAACAAAGACTTCTTTCGAACAGTACAGTCAACACTTTCAAACTAATTAATATCCTGAGTTCAAAGTTCACTGGTAGGTCACGTTTCCTTTTTTGACATAATTTCCTTCAATGTCTATTTGCCTAACACAATTCATTCAAAAACCCACAAACTATGAAAATCACCTCAACAAATGCATAAAACATGTGTAGTCACTTACTAAAAACCAATGAGACTATGCTCAAAATATTCAAGCTAATCTAATCTTTGAATGACAAAACTTTAATACTTCTTTTGTACATGAAAATAAAAATAAATACATAATTAAATACAAACCTGCATTGACAAAGGACCAAAATAATGCACTCAACATTGTATCATAACTTTGTTGATTGTAATTTTAACAATGGGGCAATGGAAACATGATCATTCAATCTCGGAGGGTTACTGGCGTTTAATTTTACCTGCCATAAAAGTTTGCAATATTCAATTAATGTTTCCCGTTGCCCACCTTTTGGATAATGGACTACCTGTTCTAATACAAAAAAGTAAATAAACTATCCTTACAATTAAGGAATGTCTATACAGTGCATTTGTTTCCACCTTGTACTTGATATCATTCAGGTGCTCATATAACCTTTTTCCCAATGCCCTTTCATTTTTTCCTACACAGAATGACAGACATACCTTACAGGAAGCTAAATAAACCACCCCTTTGTTAAAACAATTAAAATATTTAGTACTCTTCAACTCACGTCCTTCATTTGGAAGGTGAATACTATAGCCGTTCAATGCATAAGGGCACTGTTTACAAGTACCACATTTTAGGTCCCTTTAGGCCTTTTGTTTTTATATGTTTTTTTGGCTTTATTTTGCCCTTTTCAAAAATGTCTTTAACTTTGTGCCCTTTCTTATAAGTAAAAATAAGAGATTCAGAAAAAAAACCCTAAACCGTTTTGCAATTTTGAAAACATCTGCCACCATCTAGTCATAATGTTCTGTATAGCTTTTGTATCACTGTTATATTTAATAGTAAAGGACCTAATACAAGTTCCTTTTTCATCTGCATTTTTTTGAATCACTTCTATCGCCTTCAAGTTCTCTTCCTCTTTTCCCAACAAGGGGACATATTTATTGCCTCAACCCTGTTGTAGCTCTTTTACTACTTCATTAACCAAATAAGGGGGTAATCTCTCTGTAGAAAAAAACTCACAAATTCTACTACACTCATCCAGGAAATTACCTTGTGATGATGTCATCCTTGCAGCTCTTACCAAATGCCCCTTGATAATATTCTTCTTTAAACAGGAAAGAGTTCACTTTTGAAATCCAAATAACTATTGCAGTATTTTTCTTTCCTTTACAACTTGGACCTAAATCTATCATTGATTAGATCGTTTTTGTAAATATATGTCTAAATAATTGATCTCACTCTGCTCATAACTAAAAGTAAATTTTAAAAAATCTGTTGTAATATTAAAGTGATTCACAAATTCAAGTAATTGTGCTTCAGTGTCATTCCACAAAGGAAAAATCTCATCCAAAAACCAGATGTATGAAATAAAACTTTTCTTGTAAGTGGACTTAAACACAAATTCTCTTTCCCAATAGCACAAATATTAGTATAAATTGGGGTGCAGGCAGTACCCATGGCCACCTCATCAAATTTTTATATAACTCCTCCTCAAAATAAAGGAAATTGTTAGTTAACACTAACTGCACACATTCAAAAAGTAATTTCCCTTTTGTAGCTCTTAGTAAAAACAAAATGAAAACTCCAGCAAAGCTAGAACTTCCACTGAGTGACCACCCAAACCTCTTGTATCAGAGACACTGCAAATGATCCTTATAAAAATCAGGTGTTTCAGCTAATTGGCAGTTCTGAATATCCATGACTTGTTTTGTTATTTTACTGGACAATTTTAGACCAATAAAACCAAACACCACTAGCTGTGACTATGCATATTTGGACCTTGTTATGACATCATCAAAAGAGCACAAGCAGAGTATTTGACTAAGAATTAGAAACATAGGGCTGTTATATCCAGCTGATGGCCATTATCATTAGGGTCACTGCAAAAATATCCCAAACAAACTAAAACAATAAGTAAGGTCACTGAAAGACCAATCAGTAAAAACAAAATGAAAACTCCAGAAAAGCTAGAACTTCCACTGAGCGACCTCCCAAACCTCTTGTGTCAGAGGCACATGGGATATATGCAGATGATCCTTATAAACATCAGGTGTTTCAGCTAATTGGTAATTCTGAATGTCCATGACTTGTTTTGTCATTTTAAGGGACAGTTTCAGGCCAATAAAGCCAACCCCCCACTAGTTGTCCAGTAAAATGACAGAACAAGTCATGGACATTCAGAATTGCCAATTAGCTGAAACACCTAATGTTTATAAGGATCATTTGCATATATCCCATGTGCCTCTGATACAAGAGGTTTGGGAGGTCACTCAGTGGAAGTTCTAGCTTTTCTGGAGTTTTCATTTTGTTTTTACTGATTGGTCTTTCAGTGACCTTCTTACTTATTGTTTTAGTTTGTTTGGGATATTTTTGCAGTGACCCTAATGATAATGGCCATCAGCTGGATATAACAGCCCTATGTTTCTAATGCTTAGTTAAATACTCTGCTTGTGCTCTTTTGATGAGGTCATAACAAGGCCAAAATATGTATATCCATAGCTAGTGGGGTTTGGCTTTATTGTCCTGAAATTGTCCAGTAAAATAACAAAACAAGTCATGGATATTCAGAACTGCCAATTAGCTGAAACACCTGATGTTTATAAGGATCATTTGCATATATCCATTGTGCCTCTGATACAAGAGGTTTGGGTGGTCACTCAGTAGAAGTTCTAGCTTTGCTGGAGTTTTCATTTTGTTTTTACTGATTGTTTTTTCAGTGACCTTTTGTAGCTCTTAGAAATTTGCATTCTACCATGGTACTTTCAAACCACTGCAAGCCCATTTTGTGTGGAATAACTGAGAATAAATTTATGGTATCAATGGTGACAAAAATGTTATATTCCTAATATAAATCATGGTCATCTTCTTAAGAAAGTCTCATGAATCAATTAATATATCTTTGTGAACATGTATAAAAGGTTTGAGTCCCCTAGCAATATAAACAGCTAGTTGATATGTCTTAGAGCCAGCAGCCTCTGCTGTGAGTCTCGAGGGGGGGGGGGCATTCTAATGGACTTTAGGAATACAAAATATGAATGAATAATAGGACGCTCCACACTTCAAAATTTATATAATGTCCCATTGATAAAACTCTGCATTAAACTGTCATACAAAATTAGATTAATGTTCCTATATGCAATGCTGATCTCATGCCTGGATACCTGTGTGTATCTCTCTCCATGGTGTAAAATGTGAAACATTTTACCCACATACATCTGTTAGTCCGTAATGACTACACCCCCTCCTTTGTTGGGCTTCTTAACCCTTATATCCTTGTTATTGCTGATTTCCATGAGTAATCTAAATGCTTTCTCATTGAGATTATAAATTCTCTTTTTCTTGGAGCTGAAATATTCTCTTATCTCGCCCTCTAGTAAGTCCTCAAAATTTTGAAGAACTGGGTGTGGAGGGGATTAAAAGTACTCTTTTTTTTTTTTTTTCTTCAAAGGGTTTCAGTTGGATTCTCTTTGGTCTCCAAATATAGTAAGGAAAAAGTAAAAGTAAAAACACCTTTAAATCAATTAATATTTCACTGATCTTAAACTGACCCAAAGGCACAAATGAAAATCCTTCTTTAAAAATCTCCAAGTGTGTCAAGTTAAGTTTGATACCACTGTAAAGATTAATCTGCTAATAAACACTACAATGCAGCTGTTAATGCCAAACACAGACAGTCAAAGATTTTGGATGCAAATACATTTTATTATGAAGTATCAGTACTGAAATCTTACAACATACTGAAAGAACCAAATGTACACTCAAATGCAATTCCTTTTGTATATTAAGAAAACAATACTTTATATAAAGTTCAAATCTTTTTTCAGCTTTTTATTACACATAAACACACACACACCCTTTCAAGGCTGTAAAAAGTAACTAGATAAAAAGTTATGCATATGAAACTGCTTTGCTTTTGCTAGGTTATTGTGTTCCTTTTCAGTAGATGTATCCTTTTCTGAAGACTAAATGATTACAAGAAACATTTGTCATCTGCTATGCTCTAATAAACTCTAACAAAGTCAAGCTGTTCTGTTTAGCTAATATGTGAAACACGTATATGAAACTGTGGCAGTACTTTAAGCTAGCTGTGTATAAAATTATTAACAGACATAAAAATAACATATCCATATCACCACTATAGTTCAAAACTTCAAAATTATCTTGGGTATGTACTATCCCCTCTACTGTGATATCTTTAAGTCCCTTAGGACATTTCATCTCACTTAGTTGTTCTATTTTCTTGAGCCTCTTCCTCAACCTCTTCTGCAGTCATTTGGTCTCCCCCTTCTGATCTCAAAGGTCATCCCTTCCACTGGTGCCCTCTATCTGTTTAGTCCTATCGTATCTCCTTAATGAGGGGAATTTTAAAGGGCCATCCACGTTTAAGTCATGTTTGGGACTATTTTCTATACTAGATTTCACAACAATTTGTTGTGAATCTAAATTAAATTCAAAATCCTTTCCTCCACCTGTTATCACCATCATGTTCTAGAAATAGGTTTTCATTTCAAAATACTCTTTCTTATCCCTTTCTAACTTTTTCAAAATGTGTTTTTTAATAGCTTCACATTTTATAACATCTCCCTTCAAAACATTATAGTATTTGTCCTTGTACTCACTAATGGAAAATAAATAAGTCCTTCTGTATAAAATTAAGTAAATCATATTCTTCAAATAAAGTCTCTAAAAGTTTTCCACTGTTCCCAATGATGCTGTTTATAACTTCAGTACCATAGATGCTGAAAATTTCAGCTAATTCAGGATAAAATTCTGCCCTGTCTTCCATGTTGTTGGGGAACTTAGAAACCTTAACCTCCTCAGGACGTGTCTACATGTGACACTTTTACATAAATAAAGGTTATAGAGAAGCAGGGAGTGGTATCTCAAAAGTTTAATTAACTTCACCAACGTAGCTTGACAGGATGAACCCCTCTCGTTTTTGTCAGTCAAATTCATATCCTCTTAGGGATACCTCTTGAGGTCAAGCTGCTTGTATTTTTCCACTACATACCATACCAAACATCCATTCCTTTGTTTATCTAGTTTCTACAGACTCCCTGCATGTGATTTAAATTTTGTTGGGGGGGGGGACTTGTGAAAAACTCATCATCATAGGTCCCCAAGAAGAACAAGTGAGTAGAAGATCTCTGAGTATGTAGGCTTCCTGTCTGGCCAGAAAAGGAATCATACCGATTAGTTGACATAAATCAGTACTCTCCTGCATAAACATGTTAATCAGTTTAGTAAGTTCACCAATAATTCTATCTTCATGGCTTGGGGGATTGAATGATCATGTTTTTATTACCCCAGTGTTAAACTTAGGATCTGAAAAATTGTGATACAATGTTGAGTGCATTATTTTGATCCCATTATTGCAAGTTTTTATTTAGTTATTCATTTTTATTTTCATATACAAAAGAATTATTAAAGTTTCTAGTCAAAGATTAGTTTAGCTTGAATATTTTGAGCATAATCTGTTTTTTTAACAAGTGACTATAAGTTTTATGTATTTTTCCTCAAGTGTTTTTTGTAGTTTATGGGTTTTTGAATGAATTTTGTTAGGCAAATATACACTGAGGGAAATGATGTCAAAAAAGGAAATGTGAACTACGAATGTACTTAAACTCAGGATATAAATTAGTTTGCAAGTGTTTGTTGTATTGTTCTGAAGAAGTCTTTGCTTATACAAAAATGCTTAACTTATATTAAATGTTACTTATTTAATTTAAGGTGTGTTCTCTGCCTTAGTGTTTCCAACAGCTAAGACCATTTTTCAGAGGGTTTTATTATTATTATTATTATTATTATTATTATTATTATTATTATTACTGTATACATCTTTTTCTGAAATGGTAAACAAAAGCTATTTCACCAAGCTAACAGTTTTTTTATATTTGCTCCAGTATCTCTCTCCATAGATTTATTTCACTTTCAAACTCACCAAATGTCACTCCTAAAATCTTTATTTCCTTGCTTGTGAAATATATTCTGTATGTTAACTCATCAAACCCCTTACATTTCATTTTAACTATAAACCACACTTATAACAGCTTTTTCAATCCTTATTACAACCCCATTTATCCATTCCTTGTTTTTATTAGAACAAAATCATCTGCATACATCATTCATATTGCTAGTATAAAGTACAGTTTTGTACCTACCATAAATGTAGATGTTCGAGTGTATACACTGCTGCAGTCATTACACTTGGGTTTTCCTGCCGTCAGCCGGGCCCTCAGTTGGCTAGAGTTCCAAAGTCTTGGTTCGGCGTCGGTTGCTGTCGCTTCTTCCCTGACGTCAGTGCGCCAGGGGTATATAAGATGCAGCTAACACCATTTTCTTCAGTTTTTCTTGCCCCAGATGTCAGGTGCCCCCAAAAAGGTAGGCAATGTAAATTGCTAATAAAACATACATAAGAAAAGCAATCAAAAACTTTCAGTTACCAGCAAATACTCCCCATAGGTAGCATAGGGTAGAAGGCCTAGGTAAGTACCAGCAAAGAAGAGGGGAAGGAGGGAGGGTAACCTAGACTGCAGCAGTGTATACACTTGAACATCTACATTTATGGTAGGTTCAAAACTGTACTATGTTCATCGTGTTACACTACTGCAGTCATTACACTTGGGTAGAATCCCAAAGCTGAGGTTGGGTGGCTAGTTCTATAAGGCATTAGGGGTGGCTATAAGGCCCTGGAGCACTGCAGTGGCAAAGCCAGCTCTGGATTTAGAGTAAAGAGGCAGATGGTAATGCTTGGTGAAGGTATGTACAGAACTCCAAGTTGCTGCTTCCAAAATGTCCTTGGTAGGTACTCCTCTGAGGTAGGCAGTTGAAGTGGCTGTTGCCCTGGTGGAATGAGACCTAATGCTGTTAGGTACAGCTTTCCCATGGTGTGTATAGCAGAAACGTACACAGTGTCCTATCCATTTTGAAATGGTCTGTTTTGAAATGGCTTTTCCCTGTGCTCCTGCAGCATATGCTACAAACAATTGCTCAGTTTTCCTGAAAGCTTTCATTTTGTCCAAGTAGAAGCTTAACTGCCTGTGTATGCCCAAGGAATGCAGAAGTCTCTCCCCTTTATTCTGTGGATTTGGATAAAAAGTTGGCAAGTGAATAGTTTGGTTTAGAGCCACACTTGATACCACCTTTGGCATAAAAGTAGGGTTTGTTCTTAAAGACACCGTGTCTTGGTGGAAAATGATGAAAGGTTCCACTGCCATTAGTGCCTGTAATTTTGAAACACTTCGTGCTGAGGTTATTGCCAGGAGCAGATCAGTTTTCCAAGAGACATATTTTAAGTCTGCTGAGTTAGCTGGCTCAAAAGGAGGTAAAGTTAATATTTCCAAGACAAAGTTGAGGTCCCAAGTTGGAGTTGGTGCTCTACGGGGCGGTCTTATGTTTTTAGCCCCTTTGAGGCACTGTTTTAGCAAAGGATTAGAAAAAATTGGTGGGTCTGTGTTGTAATGAGCAGAGATGGCAGAGGCGTGGATCTTAATGGATGAAAAGGAGAGGCCTTTGTCCAGCATCTCAGTTAAGTATTGTAGTATCTGAGGAATATTTGGGACAAGAGGGTCAAGGCTGTGAGCCTGGTTCCAGGCACAGAATCTCTTCCATTTATCCGAATAGGCTTTCCTGGTGCTAGAACTTCTGGCCTCCAGAATGACATCCATAACAGCTTTGGAGAGAGGCACTGCTTGCTTGACTAAGGAATCTGCCATGCAGCCAGGTTTAAAGTCTTGAGCTGGCTGTGAAGTATCCGATTGTTTTGCTGAGTCAGAAGATGTGTGATTTGAGGCAAAATCCATGGTGGACCTTGTGCTAAGTTCTTTAAGATTGGATACCAGTGCTGGTGTGGCCAGTCTGGAGCAATCAGGATCATCTTTGGCTTTTCTTGTCTGGCTTTTAGGAGTACCTTTGAAAGGAGAGGTAGTGGTGGGAAAACATATACTTGTAGGTTTTTCCTGCTGAATGAGAAAGCATCCACTTTCCATGCTTGTGGGTGATAAGTCCTTGTGCAGAATTTCTGTAGCTGGCAATTCATTGGGGATGCAAACAGATCTATGTCCGGGCTCCACCATTTTTGTGTTATCATTCTGAATATTTGTGGATGTAATTTCCACTCGTGCGGATCCATGATGTTTCTGCTTAAGTCGTCTGCCAGAGTGTTTTTCTCTCCTGGCAGGAATTGTGCTTGCAGAGTTAGAGCTGTGTTCCACAAGGTCATGGCTTGTCTGCAGAGGGGATATGAATGAATGTCCCCTTGCTTGTTTATGTACCACATAACTGTGGTGTTGTCTGTCTTTAGTAGTAGTTGTCCTGGATGCAGAAGGTCCTTGAAAGCTATAAGGGCATTTTGTACAGCTAGCATCTCTTTTTAACTGATGTGAAGATGCCTTTGTTCTGCGGGCCACTTGCTCTGAATACATTTTCCTGCCATGTGTGCTCCCCAAGCGTAATCCGAAGCATCTGTTGTCAGTGTTTGCCTGGCTGTGGATTGAGTGAAAGGCTGTCCCTTGTTTAGATGACAGGCTTGATCCCACCATCGAAACTCCTGTTGAAGGCAAGGAATTACTGTTTCCAAACTGTGACAGTGTTGAGACCAGACACTCTTTAGGTACCATTGTAGTTTCCTCATATGCAGTCTGGCATATGGAATTAGTAGTATGCAAGATGCCATGTACCCCAAGGCCTGAAGAATTTTTCTTGCAGGGAGTTGGGTTTTTATTGCCATTAACTGAAAATATTGAGTCAGTTGTCCTTGCTTGTCTGGCGTGAGATAAGCCATCTGGGCCGTTGTATTTAAGCTGGCACCCAGGAATATTATCTCTTGTGAGGGCACTAGTTTTGACTTCTTTTCATTTACTGTGTACCCTAGGCAAATTAGCAATCTTTTTACAAACGCCAGATGCTTTAGAAGAATGCCTTTGCTCTCTGCTTGAATAAGGCAGTCGTCCAAGTATGGGTAAATCTGAATTCCTTTTTGTCTGCGAAATGCAATTACTGGTGCCAGGCATTTTGTAAAGACCCTGGGCACAGTAGATAAGCCAAAGGGCAGTGCAGAGAATTGGTAATGCATTGAACCAGCTAAGAATCTGAGGTATTTTCTGCAATTTTGTCTGCTAGGGACATGCAGGTATGCCTCTTTGAGGTCCAAAGTTACGAGCCAAGCTTTCTTGCTCAGCATGGGAAGAAGCTGCTGTAGTGTCAACATTTTGAATTTTTGAACATCCAGGTAAGTATTTAGAGAAGAAAGATCCAGAATGGGCCTCCAGGCTTTGTCCTTTCTGGGAACCAGAAAGAGCCTTGAGTAAAATCCTTGTCCTTGCTCCTGTGTTGGTACCTTTTGAATAGCTCTCATGTCCATGAGTGCTGTAATTTGTCTTTAAGCCTCTGCCCATTGATTTGGTGACAGATTTGGCATTCCTTTTAACCTTGGCAGAGTGTGAAAGTGGAACCTGTAACCTTGAGATACAATATTGAGACTCCATTTGTCTTTGGTGATCATATGCCAATTGTGACAGAAAAGTGCTAGTTTTCCCCCCAAGGGGCCTCCCAAGAGAGAAGTGCTTGGCAGCTGTAGTGGGAAGTCATTGGGGCTGTTTTTTATAAGGCTGAGGCCTGTCTTCCCCTTCTTTCTGTGTTGAAGCCCCTCATTGTCGAGGCCTGTAAGAACCTTGTGGTCGACCTCTGCCTCTTAGATGCCTGTATCTGCCCCTTTGAGGTCTGTCTGTAACTGGAAAGGACCAATTTTTTGTTGGCCAATTTCTGCTAAATCGAGAAGGCTGAACCTGTAAGAAATCCTTCACCGTTTGCATAGATTTTGCCTTATCCTCCATTTTCTTTAATACCTCTTCTGCCTTAACTCCAAATAAAACATCCTGCTGCAAAGATGCATCCAATAATTTTGCTTTAACATGATCTGGTAAAGTCTGCTCTTTTAACCAAGCATGTCTTGTAATGACAGACCCTGTAACTGCCGCTCTACAGGAGGCCTCTAATGAATCAAAACCACATTGCAAAGTATGTTTTCCCACTTGTTCAGCTGCATGCAATAAATCCTGCATTTCCTTATAGTTAGGAAGATCTGAATTTGGAAGCATTTTTTGTTTCAACTGAGACTTCAAAAATTGCTGATATTTAAGCATGTGAAACTGGCAATTTAAGGTCCTCATTGCTAAAGTTGCAGATGTTTATACTTTCTTCCCCATCTGTCTAATGCTCTGGAATCTCTGTCAGAGGGAACTGGATTTTTTGTTGTAGAGGCCTTTACCACTTTGGAACCCTGGGAAATAGTTTCAGGGTCAACAACAGGGCTTTTATAAAGAAATTTGTGAGAGTCAGGGACTCTGTAGTATCTGTCTGGCTTAACTGGAGCAGGAGGTAAAGAATCAGGATTTAAACTGGATTCAGAATACACATCATCCACAATATCTAACACTGGCGGAATAGCAAGGGGTCTGTGTTGAGGTAATAAAAGAAAATCTCTGAGCCTTTTCTTGGATTCTGAATAATCCTGGCCCTCCCAATGGAAATGCTCCCTCATGGTATGTAAGGTTTCCCCAAAGGAGTAGTCCTATGGTGGAGAGGCTGAAGGAATTGATTCCTCAGCATCAGAATCCTCATAAGGGGGTAAAGAGTATCCTTGGTCTGAGGATGAGTCTGAAGAGATGGATACCTCGTCGGATGAGTCATAGTCTGCATCCTGTCTAGGCCTTTTATCAGGAGGAGGGTGGGACCCCCTGATCAGAGTAATTAAGTCTTCGGCTATTTTGAGCATATGTTTCTTAGGCATGGATGCCTGTCCTGGTGAATGTTGAAGTTGTTTCTTTGTTTTTAAAGGGGTTTTAGACTTAACAGACGATTTAATGGTTAGCTGAGTAGGTCTGAAAACACCTTCTGAAGCTGAGGGTTGTTCAGCTGCTCCGGATCCCTCTGAAGGGTTAGTCTCGGTAGGCCGTAAATCTGGTGTATCCGAAGGCTTAGCCATCTCCACGTGGGAGTCAGAGCCGGCCTGTGGTTCCAAAGAAGCGGTCATCAGGGGCTGCAAAGGCACCTTGCTGAAAACCGGAGATCCAGCGACTGGCCTAGAAGAGGCTTCGTCATCAGTTATGGGCCTCGGATGCCTGTTCTTGTCTTTGCGCTTTTTGTGTATCCCGGTCGTCGGTTGTTCCAATGGCATGGTGTAATTGAATTTTCTGCCAAAATAATGTCGGGCAAAATCAAACCCGACGTTTAATAGTGCGCTTGTTAAACCTAACACAAAACCAACAACCTGTGATGTCGTGGTCTGGGCCTAGGCATGGGATACAATAAGAATGGAAATCCTTATGAGGTATTTGCTTCCCACAAGAAATACTATTATTAACTTTTACTGACATCGGTCTGAGGCAAGAAAAAGTTTCCCCAATGGGGTACTTCGCTTTGTAGAAGACTTCGGTTCTGGATTCGGAATGAAAATCTCAGGAGTCGGCCGACCGGCACTTGTGAACTGCTTTTGCTTCGGGAACCATGTGGCAAGAAAGACTGAAGAAAATGGCTTTGACTGCATCTTATATACCCCTGGCGCACTGACGTCAGGGAAGAAGCGACAGCAACCAACGCCAGACCAAGACTTTGGAACTCTGGTCGACTGGGGGACCGTCTGACGGCAGGATAACCCAAGTGTAATGACTGCAGCAGTGTAACACGATGAACATCATTGCCTTCCATCTCCCATCTTACCTCCCTCATTCCATACATACCTCAGTACTACTGCATTAATTACTAATACAAATAAGCACAAACTGTTACATTCCTTTCTTAATACTTATTTTTTTTCATCCAATGTATCACAACTAGTACCCATGAATTTTCAAAACATTTCTTAATTACATTAATATATTTTCTCCTATACCATATGCCTCTAAAATCTGCCACAGTGCTTTATTTATGTATTTGTTTATCTATTATTTGCTTACCAGGAGAATGGACTGCTCTGTTGACCCTTTTTAGCCATGACCTGAGCTCAAGAAGCAAACAATACATCAGTCTTTCAATCAACAATATTATAAATAAAATGAGTACATAGCAAACTTCAGAACACAGTGAGGCTGAATGAAGATTGGGTAGCATTAAAAGATCAAGTCAGAGTGCATTGAGAAAAATATATACAAAATGCATGCGAATATATGTGTAAAATGCAGTGCAATCATACATATAATACATAAACTTCTATATACATGTGAAATACTTGCATATAACATACAAAATACTTGCATATAATATACCACACTAAGAGGCTGTGAAAAGTTTATTAAATATATTCTGGTTCATTTTATCAAAGGCTTTAGCTACATCACATGCTATCAGGCTTACTTCTTAACTTTCTCTCAGTATCATCTCTAATACTTTTTTCATTGTAATTAACATTTCTTTCACCTCTTTTCCTTCTATACCACAGACCCTTCTCCTACTACATCATCCAATACTTTCTCTATCCTTTTTGTAGTATCTTCATAAATATTTTCAGTAATCTCAGGTTACATGCCTCTATTTTTTATATATTTTCTTTCATCCTTTTTCCATATAAAGTTTATCAGTCTACCACGGCTCCTTCCATTATACCTTTCTACATCCATTCATTTAATATTTTAAAACATTTCTCTTTCATATTGATTAACTTCCTCATAATACTCATAACTTATACCATCCACTCATGGAGCTAATTTATCCTTACTTTCTTTTATCACCTTCTCTGTTTCTTCTATTGTTATATCCTTTTTCTACAAAAACCTTTACTCTTTCAGACATTTTTTACACTTTCCATTCTTCTTGCACATCCATTCTACGTTTTATACTTTTCTTTACAAAATTCTCTACCACCTCTATAATATCTTCTTGTTTGTATTTACGTCTCCTCTGCCATCTAAGATAGCATATATCCTTCCTACTTTTTACTTTATTTCGTAAATAAAGGAAACATTCTGTTTATTTCCATTAAGAAAAATATCTTTGTTTATGTAACATCATTTTTTACTTTATCTCTATTCTTTTCACACATCTGTTTTTCTATCTCCCTTATTTTTTCACTTCCTTGTTCTTTATCATAATTCTGTAAAATGTCTTTATACTTCATTTCTTTTTTTGTTATTCTTTCTGCTTCTAAATATACTTTTGTATAATTCTACTTATATATTACCCGCCACTGTGTCCAATCTCTTTATCCCTTTTCCTCCCTTTATTGTTCTGCTGTAGTCCCCTATTCTAACCCATACTTCTCTGATTTGAAAACATTGCATTTGTACTCTCCTTGTTATTTCTTTCATGTCTGTAGAATAAACTATATAATCAATTTCAGTCTAAAACATCCTACTATATATGTCCACTCTCTCTTACTTCCAACATTTAAATTTCCTAGTTTTATTAATTCCCTTAAAGTACAGTTGTGTAAGAACTTACCATAATAGTAGATATCCTACTGATCACTGTTGTAGTATTCCTAACATTGGATATCATAGCTGTAGTCTGGCTGGGATACCAAAACCTTACCTTCTCAGTACTGTATGTCCAACATTTGACCTCAGCTCACAAGCGTATGAATATATAGGTGGATACATCAGCATAATTCCTCAGACTATTTCAAAGCCAGTAGCCTGGAGACCCCACAGACAAAAAAATTGGTCAGCTATGAGGGTAATAGTATAAAGTAGTAAGAAAGTCCCCTTGGTTCTAGGGTGTTTCCTACAGGATAGCAATTGAGGGAGAAAGACTAATGGGAGGATAAAAGTATAGTGGGAAGGAGGGTGGGAAGCAATACTGCAACAGTGATCTGTAGGACATCTACTATTATGGTAAATATTTACATAACTATACTGTTGCAGTATTCTGAACATGTGGGTGATTCCTAGGGCTAAAGGGAAAGTAAGGGAGGTTGGTTAAAAGGCAGAACTGTCCAACAGGTCAGGTCGGACTGACCTAGTGAAGGCAGTTCTGTATCCTGAAAAGGCATCTATTCTGCAGTGTTTAGTGAAGGTGTGAACTGGTGACCAGGTGCCAGCCTCTAGAATAGATCTGGCATCCACTCCTATGTAGAATGATCCAGAGGCTGAAATTGCTCTGGTAGACTGAGCTCGAGGGCATAAGAGCAAGGACTTGGCATGTAGAGAGTAACAAAATTGAGATGGCCTTAAGGAGCCAGCTTGTAATGGTTTGCATGGTTACTGGTTGGCCCAGTTTAGCGTCCATGAAAGAAAAGTACAGTTTTGTACCTACCATAAATGTAGATGTTTGAGTGTATACCCTGCTGCAGTCATCACACTTGGGTTATCCTGTCATCAGGCGGTCCCGCAGTCGGCCGGAATTCCAAAGTCTTGGTCCGGCATCGGTTGCTGTCGCTTCTTCCCTGACGTCAGTGCATCAGGGGTATATAAGAGGCATCCAACGCCATTTTCTTCAGTTTTTCTTGCCCCAGATGTCAGGTGCCCCTCCAAAAGATGGTTAGTAGATAGTACCGATAATAAAAGCTTAGCACAAACAAAACATCCCTCCAGCTATAAGCAAATACACCACAAAGGTTGTATCAGGTTTTAAGGTATTGAAAGGTTTTAGTTAGTTCAGAGGGGATGGAGGGAGGGTAACCTGGACTGCAGCAGGGTATACACTCGAACATCTACATTTATGGTAGGTACAAAACTGTACTATGTTCATCGTGTTACCCTGCTGCAGTCATCACACTTGGGTAGAATCCCAAAGCTAAGGGTGGGAGGTGGAGTCAAACAGGGTTAGAGGAGGCTAGAGGGCACTGCAAAACTGCAGTGGCGAAGCCAGCTCTAGTCTTACAGTAAAGTGGTAAGTGATAGTGTTTGTGGTAAGTGATAGTGTTTGGTGAAGGTGTGTACTGAACTCCAAGTTGCAGCTTCCAGAATAACCTTGGTTGGCACCCCCTGAGGAAGGCTGTAGATGTAGCTGCTGCCCTGGTGGAGTGGGGCCTTATGCTAGCAGGAACTGGTTTTCCATGGTGGGTGTAGCAAAAACGTATACAATGTCCTATCCATTTGGAAATGGTCTGTTTTGAGATCGCCTTTCCTTGTGATGCTGTAGCATAGGATACAAAAAGTTGGTCAGATTTCTGAAAGCCTTAGCTTTATCCAAGTAGTAATGTAGTTGCCTGTGAATGTCCAAGGAATGCAGGAGTCTTTCTCCTTTGTTCTGTGGATTTGGAAAGAAGGTGGGTAAGTGGATGGTTTGATTTAGAGCCACACTGGATACCACCTTTGGCATAAAGGAGGGGTTAGTTCGTAGAGAAACTCTGTCTTGATGGAAAATGAGGAAGGGCTCTACTGCCATTAGTGCCTGTAGCTCTGAGACTCTTCTGGCTGAAGTAATTGCTAGCAGCAGGGCAGTCTTCCATGATATAAACTTTAAATCAGCTGAGAAAGCTGGCTCAAAAGGTGGCAGGGTGAGTTTTTCCAGAACAAAATTTAGGTCCCAAGTTGGTGTTGGTGCTCTCCTGGGAGGCCTAATGTTTTTTGCCCCTCTGAGATACTGCCTTAGAGGTAGATGTGAAAATAAAGGAGGATCCGTGTTGTAGTGAGCTGAAATAGCTGAGGCGTGGATTTTAATAGATGAAAAAGAAAGTCCTTTGTGTAACATCTCAGTTAAATATTGTAGAATCTGAGGCATGTCCGGCTGAAGGGTATTTTGGCCTTTAGCTTGGTTCCAGGCGCAAAATCTTTTCCATTTGTCTGAGTAGGCTTTCCTGGTGCTGGGCCTCCTGGCCTCCAGAATGACATCCATAACAGCTTGTGAAAGAGGAGCTGGCTGGTTGCTTAGGTGATGTGCCATGCAGCCAAATTTAAGGTTTTGAGCTGGCTGTGTAGAATCTGACTGCCTTGCTGTGTGAGTAGATTTATTTTTATTTATTTATTTAACATTTGTTGACTGGGAATGTCCGACTAGGTTCCACAGAGCCTGTTTTCAGCGGAGGCCCGGGGAGAAATGCTCCAGATGCATGTCTTTGGAATGTGGGAGGAAACCGGAGTACCCGGAGGAAACCCACGCGAACACAGGGAGAACATGCAAACTCCACACAGAAGGCACCCCAGCCAAGAATCGAACTGGAGAACCTCTTGCTGTGAGGCGACAACGTGAACCACTGCACCACTGTGCCGCCCGAGTAGATGAGGAATTTGTGGTAAAATCCATGGTGGGCCCTGGGCCATGCTCCTTAGTAGTGTGTACCAGTGCTGGCATGGCCAGTCCGGGGCAATGATTATCATTCGAGGTCTCTCCATCCTGACTTTCAGCAGCACCTTTGTGAAAAGGGGCAATGGAGGAAAGGCATATACTGTCAGCATTTTCCAATTGAATGACAGTGCATCCATTTTCCAAGCTTGATGGTGAAATGTCCTTATGCAAAATTTTGAAAGCTGATGGTTTTGGGGGTTGGCAAACAGGTCTATGTCTGGGCGCCCCATTTTTGAGTTATCATTGCAAATACTTGTGGATCCAGTTTCCACTCGTGGGGATCCATGATGTTTCTGCTTAGGTCGTCTGCCAATGTGTTATTTTTTCCTGGCAGGAATTGAGCTTGTAATTGAACTTGGTAAGCCAGTGCTGTGTTCCACAAGGTTATTGCTTGCCTGCATAGAGGGTAGGAGTGTGTACCCCCTTGTTTGTTTATGTACCACATTACTGTGGTGTTGTCTATCCTTATTATAAGCTGTCCTGGATGTAAGAGGTCCTTGAAGGCTGTCAGAGCATTCTGTACAGCTAGCATTTCTTTTTGATTGATGTGCAGATTCCTTTGATCTGCAGTCCATATGCCTTGAACGCACTGTCCTGCCATGTGTGCCCCCCAGGCATAGTCCAATGCATCTGTTGTCATAGTTTGCCTGGCTGGGGGTAAGGTGAAAGAAAGGCTGACCCTTGTTGAGGTGACATGCCTGTGACCACCATAGAAACTGTTGAATGAGAGGTATCATTGTTTCCAAGCTGTGGCTGTGTTGAGTCCATACGCTTTTCAGGTAGCATTGTAATTTCCTCATATGCAGTTTTGCAAATGGTATTAGTAGTATACAAGATGCCATGAAGCCCAAGGCCTGCAGAATTTTTCTTACAGGGAGTTGGGTCTTTGTTGCCATTATTTTGAAGTATTGAGTTAGTTGTAGTTGTTTGTCTGGAGTCAGATAAGCCATCTGGGCCGTTGTATTCAAGCTGGCACCAAGGAATGTCATTTTTTGTGAGGGCACAAGTCTTGATTTCTTTTCATTTACTGTGTACCCTAGGCAACTTAGAAGGTGTTTTACAAAAGTCAGATGTTGTAAGGGAATGTCCTTGCTTTCTGCTTGGATGAGGCAGTCGTCCAGGTATGGGTATATTTGAATTCCTCTTTGTCTGCAGTATGCAATTACTGGTGCCAGGCATTTTGTGAAGACCCTGGGTGCAGTAGATAAGCCAAAGGGCAGTGCAGAGAATTGGTAATGGGTTGAACCTGCAATGAAACAGAGGTATCTTCTGCAATTTTGTCTGATAGGGACATGCAGGTATGCCTCCTTGAGGTCCAATGTTACTAGCCAAGCTTTCTTGCCCAACATGGGAAGAAGCTGCTGTAGTGTTAGCATCTTGAATTTGGGTACTTGCAAGAAGGTGTTTAGAACTGAAAGGTCCAGAATGGATCTCCAAGCATTGACCTTTCTGGGGACTAGAAAGAGCCTTGAATAAAATCCTTGGCCTTGCTCCTGTGTAGGTACCAGTTGAATGGCTCTCATGTCCGTGAGAGCTGTAATTTGTTTTTGTGCCTCTGCCCATTGATTTTGTGGCAGGTTTGGCATTCCTTTTATCCTTGGCAAGGTGTGGAAATGGAATCTGTATCCTTGTGAGATAATGCCTAGGACCCATTTGTCCTTTATGACGATGCGCCAGTTGTCTATAAAAAATGCTAATTTTCCTCCCAAGGGAGCTGCCAAGAGATTTTTGCTTGGCGGTTTGAGATTTAAGTCATTGTGTTTGTCTTCTAGTAGTTTGGGACCTGTCTTCTCCTCCCTTCTGTGTTGCAGTGCCCCACTGCCGAGGTTTGTAAGGGATTTGTGCTTGTCCTCTGCCCCTTGGGCGTCTGTATTTACCCCTCTGTGGTCTGTCAGAAGCTGGAAAGGACCAATTTTTTGCTGGCCAATTTCTGCTGAAGCGTGGGGGTTGTACCTGTAAGAAATCTTTGACCGTCTGCATAGATTTTGCCTTATCCTCCATTTTCTTAAGACCTCTTCTGCTTTAACCCCAAATAAGACATCCTGCTGTAAGGGTGCATCTAGTAACTTTGCTTTAACATGATCAGGCAGAGTTTGTTCCTTTAACCAAGCATGCCTATGTATAACAGACCCAGTAACAGCTGCTCTACAGGAAGCTTCCAAGGAATCAAATCCATATTGTAAAGTATGTTTGCCCACCTGTTCAGCTGCATGCAACAGATCCTGCATTTCTTTGAATTCAGACTGTTGAGGGTGCGTGCTCATCTTTTGTTTTATTTGAGACATTAGGAATTGCTGGTATTTCAGCACGTGAAACTGACAATTTAGTGCTCTCATAGCTAGAGTAGCTGAGGTATAAACCTTCTTCTCCCACCTATCTAGTACTCTGGCGTCCCTTTCAGAGGGTACAGGATTTTTAGCCATAGAAGCCTTAGCCCCTTTGGGACCCTGGGAGATAGTCTCTGGGTCAGCAACAGGGCTTTTGTAAAGGAATTTGTGTGAGTCAGGCACTCTATAATATCTATCTGGTTTGGCTGGAGCAGGAGGCAGAGAATCTGGATTTAGACTAGATTCTAAGTAAACATCATCCACAATGTCTAAAACTGGAGGGATAGCAAGTGGTCTGAGCTGGGGGAGTAAAAGAAACTCTTAGAGCCTTTTCTTTGAGTCGGAGTAGTCCTGACCTTCCCAGTGGAAATGTTCCCTCATAGTATAAGGTTTTCCCAAAGGAATAGTCTTCAGGGGGAGAAGCTGAGGGAATGGAATCTTCAGCATCAGAATCTTCATAAGGGGGAAAGGAGTAATCCTCTTCCTCAGAGGTGCCTGAGGAAATAGACACTTGATCAGAGGAGGCATAATCCTCCTCTTGTCTAGGCCTTTTGTGTGGGAGGGGTTGGGAACCCCTGATTAAAGAAATCAAATCTTCAGCCATTTTAAGCATCTGTTTCTTATGCATGGGGCCTTGAACTGGAGACTGATGTGCAGTCTTTTTTGGTTTTAGAGGAGTCTTAAGCTTAGCATAAGATTTTATGGTGAGAGTAGTCGGTCTGAAGACACCTTCTGTAACCGAAGGTGTTTCCGCAGCACCGGCTTCTCCTTCTGCAATGTTGTCGGTTGGGCCTAAAGAAAATGGCTGCGTCGGCCTAGAACTCTCTGCTTGAGAATCCAAAGTGGTCTGGGGTTCCAATTCTGCGGTCATCAGGGGCTGCGTAGGCACCTCACTTAAAACCGGAGTACCGGCGACCAGCCCAGCCTCAGAGTCTGGCTTGGATCTAGGCTGCCTTTCTTTATCTTTGCGTTTTTTATGCACACCGGTAGTCGGTTGCTCTGACGGCATAGTGTAATTAAATTTCCTACTGAAGTAGTGTCGTGCGAAATCAAAGTGTCACTTTATAGTTTGCTTATTGAACCTAGCACAAAACCGACAATCAGTGACGTCGTGGTCTGGGCCTAGTCAAGGTATACAATAAGAATGAAAGTCCTTATGAGGTATTTGCTTCCCACAAGAAATGCAATTGTTAACCTTTTATGACATCGGACTGAGGCAAGAAAAGGTTCCCCAACGGGGTACTTAGCTTTGAAGACTTCGGACTGAAATTCGATTCGAAAATCTCAGGTGTTGGCCGACCGGCACTTGCGAACTGCTTCTGCTTCGGGCACCGCGCGGCAAGAAAGACAGAAGAAAATGGCGTCGGATGCCTCTTATATACCCCTGGCGCACTGACGTCAGGGAAGAAGCGACAGCAACCGACTCCGGACCAAGACTTTGGAATTCAGGCCGACTGCAGGACCGCCTGATGACAGGATAACCCAAGTGTGATGACTGCAGCAGGGTAACACGATGAACATCAAACAGTTGATCAGAATTTAGAATAGATTTTTGCTTTGTCCAAATAGAATCTTAGCTGTCTAAGAATGTCCAGAGGATGCAGTAGCCTTGCCCCTGAATCTGTGGGGAGGGAAAGAAGATCAGTAGGTTTACGGCCTGACTGAGAGAAAGCCTGTTCACTACTTTATGCATGAATGAAGAATTAGTTCTGAGGGTCACCCTGTCTTTGCGAAAAATAAGAAAAGTAAAGAATGGCCATTAGTGCTTGAAGCTCTGAAACTCTCCTCACTGAAGTGAAGGACAGAATAAGGATAGTTTTCCAAATGCAGAAATTAGAAGTTATGTACTGAGGGACCGCTTGTGGGGACTCAGGATGGATCTGCTTAGTCTGTTTGCCAGTACATTTGTCTCCCCAGGAATGTGCATTGCAATGAGAAAGCAACTTGAAGAGATCACCCATTCCCACACTCACTGGCCTCTATGCAAAGAGGATGAACAGGGTCACCCTGTTTGTTGATGTACCAGATTACTGCCATGTTGTCCATATGAATTGCTATCGTTCCCAGAGGGAGGCAGTTGTGAAAGGCTTACAATGTCAGCAGAACTGCTCTCATATCTAGGACACTTATGTGAAATTTGGTCTCTATGGCAGACCATGTGCCTTGGACCAATCTCCCCTGATAATGTCCTCACCCACCCCAACAGGGAAGTCCCCGTGGTCACTGTAGTCATTGGAGAGGGAAGAGAGAAGGGTCTGTCCAGGTATAGGTTGTTCAATAGCATCCACCATAAGAGGTGATGGTGGCAAATCGGTGTTAGCCTGACAGGAACAGACAGGGTTTGGTTTAAGATGGACCACTGGACTGCTAGAGTCCACTGTAGGACTTGCATGAAGAACCTTGCCAATGGAATTAGAAGTATGGCAGCTGACATAGATCCTAGGGCTCAATTTGCAGGTGAAGTGGTCATGTCCAAAACGCTTGCACTTGTTGTCTTAGAGATATTACACTCTGTGGGGGTAATGGAGCTATAGTACAGTTGTGTACCTACCATAAATGTAGATGTTCGAGTGTATTCACTGTTGCAGTCATTACACTTGGGTTATCCTGCTGGCAGGCTACCAGCAGTCAGCCTGAATTCCAAAGTCCTGGTCCAGCGTTGGTTGCTGTCGCCTCTTCCCTGACGTCAGTGCGCCAGGGATATATAAGATGCAGCTGACACCATTTTCTTCAGTTTTTCTTGCCCGAGATGTCAGGTGCCCCCAAAAGGGTAGGTTATAAACATTGCTTATAAAAAAGCATGCACTAACATAAACATTACCTTCACCTACAAGCAAATACACCACATAGGTTGTATGGAATAGAGAAGTACAGACAAGTCTCTCCCCTTTATTCTGTGGATTTGGATAAAAAGTAGGCAAATGAATGGTCTGATTAAGAGCCACACTGGATACTACCTTAGGCATAAATGTTGAGTTTGTCATCATAGAAACCCTGTCCGGATGGAAAATGATAAAAGGTTCCACAGCCATTAATGCCTGTAACTCTGAGACTCTTCTTGCTGAAGTTATTGCTAGGAGCAGAGCTGTTTTCCATGATAAGAATTTTATCTCGGCTGTATTGGCTGGCTCAAAAGGAGGCAGTGTGACCTTTTCCAAGACAAAATTGAGGTCCCATGACGGTATCGGGGCTCTCCTTGGGGGTCTTATGTTTTTGGCCCCTCTGAAGTACTGCCTCAGCAGTGGATGTGAAAAAATAGGTGGTTCCATATTGTAATGTGCTGAAATGGCAGAGGCATGGATCTTAATTGATGAGAAGGATAGGCTTTTGTCCAGCATCTCAGTTAGGTATTGTAAAATCTGAGGAATATTTGGAACAAGCATGTCAATTCCTTGTGCCTGGTTCCAAGCACAGAATCTCTTCCATTTTTCTGCATAAGATTTTCTGGTGCTGGGCCTTCTGGCCTCCAAAATAACATCCATAACTGCTTTAGAGAGAGGTGTGTTCTGAGTATTTATATTAGTCACCATGCAGCCAGATTTAAGGTTCTGAGTTGGCTGTGCAGGATCTGATTGTTTTGTTGGGTCAGTAGATGAGGAATTTGAGGTAAAGTCCAGGCTGAGCCTTGAGACAAGCTCTTTAGGATTGGGTACCAGTGCTGGCGTGGCCAGTCTGGGGCAATCAGTATCATTTTTGGCTTCTCTTGTCTGACCTTTAGGAGTACCTTGGGGAGGAGAGGCAGTGGAGGAAAGGCATATACTGTAAGGTTTTTTCCAGCTGAATGATAGAGCATCCACCCTCCATGCTTGTTTGTGATAAGTCCTTGTGCAGAATCTCTGTAATTGGCAGTTGTGAGGGGAGGCAAATAGATCTATGTCTGGGCATCCCCATTTCCTTGTTATCATGCTGAAGACTTGTGGATCTAGTTTCCACTCGTGAGGGTCCATGAGGTTTCTGCTTAGTTCGTCTTCCAGAGTATTTGGCTTTCCTGGCAGGAATTGTGCTTGCAGATGCACTTGATAAGTCAATGCTGTGTTCCACAAAGTCATGGCTTGTCTGCAGAGGGGGTAGGAATGTGTGCCCCCTTGCTTATGTACCACATGACTGTAGTATTGTCAGTCTTTGTCAACAGTTGTCCTGGATCGAGTAGATCCTTGAAGGCTGTCAGGGCATTCTGTACAGCTAGCATCTCTTTTTGGTTGATATGAAGATGCATTAGGCTTGCAGGCCACGTGCCCTGAATACATTTTCCTGCCATGTGGGCCCCACAGGCATAATCCGATGCATCTGTTGTTAGTGTCTGCCTGGCTGTGGGTAAAGTGAATGGCTGTCCCTTGTTGTGGTGACAGGCCAGTGCCCACCACCGAAACTCCTGTTGCAGGCAGGGAATGAGGGTAATTAATGTTACCAGGCTGTGGCAATGTTGAGTCCAAACACTTTTTAGATACCATTGTAGCTTCCTCATATGCAGTCTTGCATATGGAATTAACAGAATGCAGGATGCCATGAAGCCCAAAGCCTGCAGAATTTTTCTTGCAGGTAACTGGGTTTTTGTTGCCATCTTTTTGAAGTAAGAAGTCAGTTGCCTTTGTTTGTCTGGCATGAGATAAGCCATCTGGGCAGTTGTATTTAAGCTTGCACCCAGGAATATTATCTCTTGAGATGGTACTAGTTTTGATTTCTTTTCGTTTACTGTGTACCCTAGGCAAATTAGTAATCTTTTTATAAACGCCAGATGCTTTAGTAGCATGTCCTTGCTCTCTGCTTGAATAAGGCAGTCGTCCAAGTAGGGATATATTTGTATTCCTCTTTGTCTGCAAAATGCAATTATTGGTGCCAGGCATTTTGTGAAGACCCTGGACGCAGTAGATAAGCCACAGGGCAGTGCAGAGAATTGGTAGTGCATTGAGCCAGTTATAAATCTGAGGTATCTACTGCAAGACTTTCTGATTGGGACATGCAGGTATGCCTCTTTGATGTCCAAAGTTACTAGCCAAGCCTTCTTGCCCAGCATGGGTAGAAGTTGCTGCAGTGTCAACATTTTGAATTTTGGAACGTCCAGAAAAGTGTTTAGAATAGACAGGTCCAGTATTGGTCTCCAGGCTTTGTCCTTTCTGGGTATCAAGAAAATTCTTGAGTAAAATCCTTGTTCCTGCTCTTGCTGTGGTACTCACTGAATAGCCCTCATGTCCATGAGAGATGAAATTTGCTTTTGTGCCTCTGCCCATTGATTGTGTGGCAGGTCTGGCATACCTTTTGTCTTTGGAAGGGTGTGAAAGTGGAACCTGTAGCCCTGAGAAACAATATTCGAGACCCATTTGTCCTGGGTGATCATGTGCCAATTTTGTGAAAAAAGTGCTAGCTTTCCCCCTAAGGGTGCTGCCAGAAGATAAGTGCTTGGCATTGGCAGTGGAAAGTCATTGAGACTGTTTCCTGTATGGCTGTGATTTTTCTTCTCAGCTTTTGGAGGTAGAAGCACCCCATTGTTTTGGCCTGTATGAGCCTTGGGGCTGAGATCTGCCTCTAGGGCGTCTGTATCTGCCTCTTTGTGGCCTGTCTGACACTGGAAAGGACCAATTCTTAGAAGGCCAATTTCTGCTAAATCTGGGTGGCTGAACCTGTAAAAAATCCTTTACTGTCTGCATAGATTTCGCTTTATTGTCCATTTTCTTTAACACCTCTTCTGCCTTAACACCAAACAAAGTATCATGCTGTAATGGAGCATCTAATAATTTTGCTTTAACATGATCAGGCAGATTCTGTTCCTTTAACCAAGCATGCCTTCGAATGACAGAGCCTGTAACAGCGGCCCTGCAAGAGGCCTCCAGTGAATCAAAACCACATTGCAAAGAATGCTTTCCCACTTGTTCAGCTGCATGCAATAAATCCTGCATTTCCTTGTTTTCAGAACATTCAGAATTTGTCAGCATTTTCTGTTTTAGCAGTGACAGTAAGTATTGCTGATATTTAAGCATATGAAACTGACAATTTAAAGAAGTTTCATATGCTTAAAGAAGTGAGGCATTGTGGGAGAGGGAGGAGCACGAGGCTCAGATTGTTAGTCTTGTGAAACGGCCGAGTCAGATCTGAGATCGGATCCCAGGACCCATCAATGAGGGAGAATGAAATGGACTACATCAAATTTGAGGTTTGCTGATGCTGCCGGTTCAAAGGAAGTTATGGTAAGCTTCTCCATCACAAAGTTGAGGTCTCAAGAAGGAATAATGGGTTTTCTAGGTGGTCTAATATGCAGGACCCCCTTAAACTCATTCCCTCCAGTACAGCTCTTGTGAGTACTTTTAACTCCCAGTGGATGTGGCTTGAGCCTTTAAAAAATTAAGTTATCACCTTACAGTACAAACAAATGTTCATATTCTCTGGAACTGTAAGTGTTATTAGAAAGCTGTAAATTACAAACTATTCAGGATAAATTAATCTTACATCAGTGGCATTAATTCAGTTTGATGCTTTAAACTGGATTTTATATGCCAAAATAAAGGCAGTGAGCATTCATGTTGTATAAACAGTTTATGATATCTCAGTAACTATTCAAGCCAGATACATACTGCCAGTAGGAATTTCTTCATTCTTTCATATGAGGCTATGCAGTTCTGTCTGTGTTACCTGAATGTTGAGATATTTAGAGAAATATGAACGTTATTACAATATAAACAGTATACAAATAATACTCAATATCTCTATATTACACAGAGGTCAAATATCAATACAATTCTGTGTGCCATTATGTATGCTTTAAGGTGAAATCTTCTGATACCTTGTATGTAGCACGGTTTTGGAATTATTAATGAAAATATTAACAAGCAATATTTGACACCTACAGGCGTCAGTAGGAGGTAACTCCAGAACGCCTGGAGATGTACTCTGGTGTAATGAACAACTTGACCTTAGTTCTGCACATAGGTCAGCAAGCGGAGATGGCTGATAAGTAGGATTTGTTGGAATAACAGGAAAGACCTGTATGTAATACTTCACAAAGATATTACTGAATGGAAGGTACTTCTGATTGGTTGGTGTCCTGCACCAACAGGAGAATCTTTTCCACTTGGCTATGTAAGATATTTGAGTGGTGGGTCTCCTGACTTCTTGGAGAATCTTAATATCCTCAGAAAAAGTGATGCCTGTAAGGAATCAGAATTCTGTCAACACAAAGTTACGTTTTAGAGATGACAGGTTGGAATGTAGCAGTAACCCCTTCTGTTGAATATTGTGGCAGTCTGCAGAACTTGCCTCTGGCTAGAAGAAAAACAAGAGAGAACCAATGCTATTTTGGCCAAAAGGGAATCACTAACAAGAGTTTCTTTTATTTTTGAGTCTTTGGAAGAGATCTAGGAATAAGAGGTAGTGGAGGGAAGGAGTAGAGGAACTTCTTTGTTCATTGAAAATTGAACACATCTGTCCTCTAAGCTGAGGGCCAGGGTGCAGAACAATGGAAGCTGATTGTTGGTCTTTGAAGCAAACAGGTCTATCTGAGGAGACCCCCCCCCCCACCGGTGAAGGAAGCCCTGGAAAGCCTGTCTGTTCAGGGTCCATTCATGAGAACCTGCTTAAAGAGTCTGCCAACACACTGTCCTGTGATGGGATGTATGTGGCTGTGAGTACCTAGCTGGCAAGGTCTCAGGCATTCTGTGCCAATCTACAAAACTAGCACCATATTACTGCTGTGTTGTCTGTTGAGTTTCCCCCTACTCCTTCCACCATAATAGTTCCCATTTGATACAGAGTAAAAAGGGGATCACTGTGTCCAGAGGGTGTGAGTGCTGAGACCAAACTGTTTTCAGGTACCACTGGATTTTCATCATATGCAGTCTGGTTATGGGGAGCATTGAAAAGTACAGTTGTGTACACTTACCATAAATGTAGATGCTCGAGTGTATTCACTGTTGCAGTCATTACATTTGGGTTATCCTGCTGGCAGGTTGCCCTCAGTCGGCCTGAATTCCAAAGTCTTGGGTCCTGCGTCGGCTGTCATCACCCCTTCCCTGACGTCAGGTCATCAGGGGTATAAAAGGAACAGCCAACGTCATTTTCTTTAGTTTTTCTTGCTCCAGATGTCAGGTGCCCCCTAAAAGGGTAGTCAAAATTTTACATGCAGCAATATAAACTTTACCTTCATCCACAAGCAAATACACTACATAGGTTGTATAAATCAGAGAAGGAAAGATAGGTTCCATCAGAAGAAAAGGGGGGATGGTGGGTGGGTAACCTGGACTGCAACAGTGAATACACCCGAACATCTACATTTATGGTAAGTGTACACAACTGTACTATGTTCTTCATGTTTCACTGTTGCAGTCATTACATTTGGGTAGATTCCCAAAGCTATGGTTGGGAGGCTGGAGCTAAACAGCATTAGGAGCGGCTATGAGACCCTGCAGAACTGCAGTGGCAAAGCCTGCCCTGGATTTAGAGTAGAGTGGCAGATGATAGTGCTTTGTAAAGGTGTGCACTGAACTCCAAGTAGCTGCCTCTAAAATGTCCTTGGTTGGTACTCTCCTGAGAAAGACTGCTGAAGTGGCTGCATCTCTGGTGGAATGTGGCCTAATGGCCTTAGGCACTGGCTTGCCATGGTATAAGTAGCAGAAACGAATGCAGTGGCCTATCCACTTTGAAATAGTCTGCTTTGAGATAGCCTTTCCTTGTGATCCTGCAGCATATGCCACTAGTAACTGCTCTATCTTTCTGAAATTCTTGGTTCTGTCCAAGTAGAATCTAAGCTGTCTGTGTACGTCCAAAGAATGCAGAATTCTTTCCCCCTTGTTCTGTGGATTTGGATAAAAAGTTGGCAGATGAATAGTTTGGTTAAGAGCCACACCGGACACCACTTTAGGCATAAATGTTGGGTTTGTCCTCAGGGAGACCTGTCCGGATAAAAAAAGATAAAAGGTTCCACAGCCACGAGTGCCTGTAGCTCTGAAACTCGTCTTGCAGAAGTTATTGCTAGGAGCAGAGCTGTTTTCCAAGATAGAAACTTTATATCAGCAGTAGCAGCTGGCTCAAAAGGAGGCAGGGTGAGTTTTTCCAAGACATAGCTGAGGTCCTATGCAGGCATTGGTGATCTCCTTGGAGGCCTTACATTTTTGGCTCCTCTGAGGTACTGTTTTAATAAGAGATGAGAAAAGATTGGTGGCTCTGCATTGTAATGAGCCGAAATGGCAGAGGCATGAATTTTAATAGATGAGAAAGATAGGCTTTTGTCCAGCATCTCAGTTAAGTATTGTAAAATCTGAGTATTATTTGGCACAGCTGTATCTGTTCCTTGTGCCTGGTTCCAAGCACAGAATCTCTTCCATTTCCCAGCATACGATTTTCTAGTACTAGGCCTTCTGGCTTCCAAAATGACATCCATCACAGCTTTGCTGAGAAGTGTGTTTTGTATGACTACATTATCCGCCATGCTGCCAGGTTCAAAGTCCTGAGCTGGCTGTGCAGGATCTGAACAGTTAGCATCTCTTTCTGGTTGATATGTAGATGCATTTGGTTTGAGGCCCATGTGTCCTGAATGCATCTTCCTGCCATGTGGGCCCCCCAGGCATAATCTGATGCATCCGTTGTTAAGTGTCTGCCTGGCTGGGGGTAATGTGAATGGCTGCCCCTTGTTTTGGTGACAAGCCTTTGCCCACCATCGAAACTCCTGTTGCAGGCAGGGAATGAGAGTAATCATTGTTTCCAGGCTGTGACAATGTTGAGTCCAAACACTTTTTAGGTACCATTTAAGTTTCCTCAAATGCAGTCTTGCATATGGAATGAGTAGGATGCAGGATGCCATGAAGCCCAAAGCCTGCATATTTTTTCTTGCAGATAACTGGGCCTTTGTTGCTAACATTTTGAAATAGGTAGTCAGTTGCATTTGTTTGTCTGGCGTGAGATAAGCCATCTGGGCAGTTGTATTTAAGCTTGCACCCAGGAATATTATCTCTTGAGAGGGTACTAGTTTTGATTCCTTTTCGTTGACTGTGTACCCTAGGCATGTTAGAAGTTTTTTCACAAACGCCAGATGCAGTAGAAGGACATCCTTGTTCTCTGCTTGAATGAGACAGTTGTCCAAGTAAGGATATATTTGTATTCCTCTTAGTCTGTAGAATGCAATTACTGGTGCCATGCACTTTGTAAACACCCTGGGTGCAGTAGATAAGCCAAAGGGCAGTGCAGAGAATTGGTAATGCATTGAACCAGCCTTGAATCTGAGGTATCTTCTGCATATTTGTCTGATTGGGACATGCAGGTATGCCTCTTTTTGGTCTAAAGTTATAAGCTAAGCGTTCTTGCCCAGCATGGGCAGAAGCTGCTGCACAGTCAACATTTTGAATTTTGGTATATCCAGGAAAGTGTTCAGAATCGATAGGTCCAGTACTGGCCTCCAGGCCTTGTCCTTTCTGGGTACCAAGAACAGTCGAGTAAAATCCTTGTCCCCGCTCTTGCTCTGGCACTTGTTGAATGGTCCTCATGTCCACGAGGGATGAGACTTGTCTTTGTGCCTCTGCCCATTGATTTTTTGGCATATCTGGCCAGCCATTTGCCTTTGGCAGGGTATGGAAATGGAACTTGTAGCCTTGTGACACGATATTTAGAACCCACTTGTCCTGGGTTATAATGTGCCAATTTTGAGAAAAAAGTGCTTATTTTCCCCCTAAGGGTGCTGCCAGGAAATAAGTGCTTGGTGCAGGCAGGAGGAAGTCATTGGGACTGTTTCCTGTAAGGTTGTGATTTGTCTTCTCCACTTTTGGAGGTATAAGCACCCCATTGCCTTGACCTGTATGAACCTTGCTCCTGGGATCTGCCTCTAGGGTGTCTGGGTCTACCCCTTTGAGGTCTGTCTGACACAGGAAAGGACCATTTATTTGTTGGCCAGTGTCTACTAAACCTAGGCGGCTGTACTTATACGAAATCTTTGACCGTTTGCATAGATTTAGCCTTGTCCTCCATTTTCTTTAACACCTCTTCTGCCTTAACACCAAACAAAGTATCATGCTGTAAAGGTGCATCTAATAATTTAACTTTAACATGATCAAGCAGATTTTGTTCCTTTAACCAAGTATGCCTTCTAATTACAGAACCTGTAACTGCAGCCCAGCAGGATGCCTCTAAAGAATCAAAATCACATTGCAAAGTATGCTTTCCGACTTGTTCAGCTGCATGTAATATATCCTGCATTTCCTTGTTTTCTGCACATTCAGATTTAACAACATTTTCTGTTTAAGCAATGCCATGACATGTTGCTGATATTTGATCATATGAAACTGGCAGTTTAAGTCCCCTATAGCCAAGGTAGCAAATGTGTAAACCTTCTTTCCCGATCTATCCAGTGCCCTAGAATCCCTGTCAGAAGGGGTAGGGTTTTTTGCAGTGGAAGCCTTGACTCCCTTGGGACCCTGAGAAATAGTTTCTGGGTCTGCAGCAGGGTTTTTAAAAAGGAATTTATGTGAGTCAGGAATCCTGTACTATCTGTCAGGCTTAACAGGAGCTGGAGGAAAGGAGTCAGGGGTAAGGCTAGCTTCTGTAAACACATAATCTACAATGTCTAACACAGGAGGGATGGCTAGTGGCTTGTGCTGAGGTAGTAACAGGAAATCGCTGAGCCTCTTTTTAGATTCTGAAAAATCTTGGCTCTCCCAGTGGAAATGCTCCCACATGGTATGTAAGGTTTCCCCAAAAGAATAGTCCTCAGGAGGAGAAGCTGAAGGTATGGAGTCCTCAGCATCAGAATCCTCATAGGGGGGAAATGAATATTCCTGATCAGAAGAGGAATCTGAAGAAATAGAAACATGATCTGAAGATTCAGGGTCAGTCTCTTGCCTAGGCCGCTTATCAGGATGGGGATGGGAACCGCTGATCAAGGTAATCAAGTCTTCGGCCATTTTGAGCATCTGTTTTTTGGGCATGGAGGCCTGTCCACGTGGCTCTTGAGTTTGCTTCTTTGCCTTTGAAGATGTTTAATGTATAGATGTTTGGGTCTGAATACACCCTCTGAAGCCGGTGCCTGCTCAGCGGCTCCGGACCTTGAGTTTCCAGCGGCATGGCCGACTCCACTTGGGAGTCGGTAGCGGCCTGCAACTCTAAAATAGCGGTCGTCAGGGGCTGCGAAAGCGCCTCACTGAGAACCGGCGAACTGGCGACTGGCTTAGGAGTAGCTTCATCGTCGGTTTTGGGCCTCAGCTGTCTTTCTTTTTCTTTTTCTGTGAACTCCGGTAGTCGGATGGCTTTCCGACAACATTTCTGGATAATTAAACCTGCGTCCAAAGTAGTTTAAAGCAAAATCATACCGACGCTTAATAGTGCGTTGGTTAAATCTAGCACAAAACCGACAACCCAGAAAGTTATGATTAGGGCCTAGGCAAGGAATACAGTAAGAATGAAAGTCCTTATGAGGTATTTGCTTCCCACAAGAAATACAATTATTAACTTTTTCTGACATCGGTTCTGGAGCAAGAAAAAAGTTTCCCCAACGGGGTACTTAGCTTTATAGAAGACTTCAGATCTGAAATTCGAACGCGAAAATCTCAGGAGTCGGCCGACCGGCACTTGCAACTGCTTCTGCTTCGAGCACCGCGCGGCAAGAAAGACTAAAGAAAATGGTGTCGGCTGCTTCTTTTATATCCCTGACGACCTGACGTCAGGGAAGGGGAGACAACAGCTGACGCAGGACCCAAGACTTTGGAATTCAGGCCGACTGAGGGCAACCTGCCAGCAGGATAACTCAAATGTAATGACTGCAACAATGAAATACGGAGAACATCAGTAGCTACCATGAACCTCAGAGCCCTTAGAGTTCCCTGTCTGAGCAGTGGTTGAGGGAGGCAAGGTTGTGGAAGTAGTTTCAAAGGCTCTGTACTTTCTCTTGAGGAAAGTAGGCCTGCATTCTTTTTGCATCCAGCTTGCAGCCCAGAAAAACAGCCCTGAAATGGTTGCAGGGAGGATTTTTTATACTTGATCATGAACCCCAACTAAGATAGAAGGAGGAGGGTGAAGTGGAGATGCTGTTGAAGAATTTGTGGTGAAGTAGCCTAGATTAACAGGTTGTCCAAGCAGAGAAAAATCTGAATTCCCCAGGTTTGGGGGAAGGCGATCACAGGTGCCTGATAATTTGAGAAAACTCATGGGGCTGTGGCAAGCCCAAAAAGCAAAGCGGCAAACTGGCAGTAAGATGAGTCAGTACAAAACGTGAGGAATCTCTTGCAAGGGGTTTGAACTGGTATTGGAGATATCATTTAGATCTAGAGATACTAGAAAAGCCTGGAGCAGAAAGAAATGTAATACAGTATGCAGAGACAGCAGTTTGAAAGTTACTTTTAAGAAGTTGTTTAGTAAAGAGAGATCCAGTATGAGTCTCCACTGCCCTTCTTTCCTTGGTACTAGGAAAACCTGGAGTAAATCCTCTTTCCCATTAATTCTTCTAGCACTAGCTCTACTGTGCCTTGCACCCGTAGTTTCTGTAAAATGGGTGGGAGCACATGGATCTGACTGTGTGGAAGTGGGAGTATGCCACTTATAGGGGGATTCTGTATCCAAGACATAGCATAATAGTTTTTATGATATAGAGCACCCATTCATCTCTGGTAATCTTTCGCCAGGTGGAGAAAGATTGGGTCAGCCTTTTTGAAAGGGGCAGGGTAGGGCTGGGGGAGAGGAGGAAAGGAGGTTGAAGCTTGTTACAGACACTTGTTTTCAAAGGAGGGGCCTCCCAGATGAGGCATCCCTCTGTGGTTTATCTAGAAATCTTTTTCTGAGAGTCTTCTTGTGTTCCTGGCCAAGTCTAACATCCCTTCTGACAAAAGAGGTAGACTTGATTTGGTAATTCCTGTAGTACCTAGGTACAGAGGTTAAAATAAGCTGCCTGCAGTCCTTCCAGGTTTTACCTTGCTCTTGAACAGTTTTTGAAAAGGTTTTGCAGCTTGAGGGCTAAACAAGAGATCCTTTGTAACTATGCACACCTGCGGATTATACAGCCTGCAGCAGCTGCTCTGGATGAGGCGTCTATAGTATCAAAATTGCATTTAATGCTGTGTCTGGCCACTTGTGTAGTCTGATTAAGCAAGAATAACATCTGTTGTTTAGAATCAGTATCCTGCAAATCCAGCATTACCTTTCTTAAAGAATTCAGAATGGATGTCAAGTACTGGTTATCTGGGTTTGGTACTTGGTAGCTCTGAATGCCAAAGTAGGGAAGGTATAAACCTTTTTACCACATCTATCGATAGCCCTGCTATCCTTGTCTGAAGGGAGGGCAGTGGCACTGGGAAGGAGTTTAGAAGCGTTATCTGATAAGAGGGGAAACTGCAGAATTGTCTGCCACAGGATTTTTAACAAGAAACATAAGATCATCAGACACTTTATAAAATCTATCCGGTCTTTTGGGATCCAGACACTGGCAGTCAGGGGCAAGAGAAACAGATTGAAAAGTATAAAAAAAAAAACCCAACAACTGGCAGTACTAGGGAAGGGATTGGGGTGCCCATTTCCAAAAGTTCATAGTATGTTTTCTGAACCACTGAAATCTTGACCTAGACTCACACTCAAAATGCTTTATCATATTTAAGATTGTTTCTCTAAAAGAAGCTTCTTCTATTGCAGAATTAGATGAAATTGATTGCTTATCATCTAAAGGGACTTGATCAGGAGAGTGCATTTAAAATGAGTACACCACGGAATGGCCAGAATCAAAAGCCACCTCATTTTCATAGGAAAACAAATGCACATCCATCTTCTGGTGTGTGTGTGTGTGTGGGGGGGATTGAGAAGAGAAAGAAGGAAGCTTCAGAGTCAAAATGGCTTTAAATAAACCTTGAGTGAAATCTATTCCTTCTGCCTAGAAAAGGAATGAAGAGTTTGCGGAGAAGAAACCTGTTTTGCTTCCTTATACTTCTTTTTTGGTGTGGCATCTGCCTGAAATTAAAGCAGTGACTCATTTACCTGACATACCACATTTAGTTTGCCTGGGATCTCTTCCCTAACCAGGACCTAAGGGATCCCTTCTGGTCCCTCTGATATGGTGATTCACGATTCACCTCTGTCTGCAGAATCCTTAGTTGTCAAAGCCTTTGAAGCCATACCGGTCTCCAGAGGAGTATCAGTAGAGGGTATCTGAGGAGGAGTCAGAAGTACCACAGTTTCTGAAACCTTAGTCATTACATTGGAATAAGAAAGGGCCTACTGAGTCTCTGGCTTAGGCACTTTAAGCTTTTCTTAAGTGGTGGAGGTGCATCCAGGGAAATGGAATTTGCCATCCTGAAGTGCCCCAAGAGTTTGAGACGCTGGGTCTCCAGAAAAGTGTTGAGAGAGGACAAATGGAACTACAAGGTCTTAGGAGCAAAGGATTGGCAGATGGAACAAGCTTTGTAGCCATGTTCCTCTCCTAAGCAAGAGGGACACTGGGTGTGCAAGTCCTTCTATGGGATTTGCCTACTGCACTCGCACTAACCCCCTACTAGCTGACATCTAATACTGGTAAGAAAAAAAAACAGTTAAGAAATATAAAGGAAGGTTCATCAATGGGGAACTTCAGACTAATCAAAGCAACGATTACAATGAACAAACGATCAGTTCAACATATACGTGACCTGTGTTTGGGCTGGGGTTGAGATAACCTGAGGAATTATGCTTGTACATCCATCTATATACTTGTACATTTGTGAGTTGAGGTCACGTGTCAGACGTATGATACTGGCAAGGTAAAGCCTGTTTACCCTAGCCAGATGACAATGGTGACAACCAAACTGTTAGGAACACTGCAACAGTGATTTCATTTAGGACATCATCTTATAATTATTTTCCCCATTTCTTTCCTCAGGTTATAGTTAAATCTCCTACCATTACTACTGGTGTATTTACTAACACATTTTTTTTAATTTCTTCAAACAACTGTTTTCTCTCTGTCATATTACTAAACACATAAATAAGTACTAATCTTACACATTTTTGTCCTATTCTCATATCACATATCACTACCCTTCCTGGCATTACTATTATTACACCTAGAATTCTTTATTTCTTAACTTTTTGGAAGAATTTCTATTCTAGAATGTGTCTAATTTACTACCAACCACATGATTTACCAACAGACTGCCTGTATTTTTGTCCATTGTTCTTTTTTGTTACTCCTGGTATCAAGTAAACAAAAATCATCTGTTTTTTTATTTTGTATAGCATTCCTCCACCACCACCAAACATCCTGTATTTTATCTAATGCTATTCACATTTAATGTTAAAATTCCTATATTGTCCTTCTCCTTTTTTGCAAGAGGTTTAACTTCAGATCTTAATTTTCTTCTCCTTCTCCCAAGTTTCCCACCTTTTATTCACTACCTTGTTCTTCTCCAGTAACCATTTCTCCCTCTTCTACCTCTTCACTTTCGAAAACTGCAAATCTGTTCTCTTTCTGTACATTAATAACCTTGCTTTGAACTGATACTTCTTTCTAACTACCTCTTCATTGTTAATCTTCCTTCAGTATCCCCTTCCCCATACCACCTTCTCTTTCAGCATCTTCTGTAGTACTATTATCTTCTGTTGGTCTTTCTTCTGAGCTTTCCTCTTCATCTACACTTTTCCTTTTCTAATATGGGACAGTCAAACCAGAAGTGTCCAAATCGTTTATAGTTTCTACAAAGAGGCTTAAGTTTTTTTGCTATATGTCCCTTCTCCCCACATTGGCCACACTGTTGTTTGTTACAGTTTTGCACAACATGAATAGGGTCCTCACATAAGTAACATACTTTTGGTTGGCCCCAACACCTAACAAATCATCTCTTACCATTAATTATTGTATTTGAAAGATGTTGAATTTTCCCATCCTTAACACCCATTGTTACCCACACTTCACAACCTCAAGACCATGCATTACTTTCATCGCATATTTTTAAAACCTCATGTACTAACTTTATTTACTACATAGTGAAAGAAAATACAATTTTGACCCAGGATCATCCATATCTGAAGTCCTAAACTGCAAATTTATTTTCAGTTTTAGTTATGGTCCCAAACCCTGAAATAAACAATCTTTCCACAGAACTTCCGTATTTCTTTTTTTCATCAATCATGATTTTTCCAGCAAGCTAAAGCTTTCAAATGTCACTTCATAAACACTTAGCTCCCAAAAGAATTAATGCTTTTTTTAATGTCAAACCCTACTGTCAAAATAATATTATCCATAACGTCATACCTGTTCATACTGCCATCATTTTTATTACTTATTCTTACTACTGGTCTTCTCTGAGGCTGTTGAGAAACTGCAAATCCCTGTTCCCTCTCAGTTCCTTCTTCCATTCTTCCTTGCCTTACTCATCTGTATAACTTATTTTTCTTGTAAGAAAAAAAACCCTTTGCACAGGTAAATCCTTAAAACTAAAGAACACAAATTACACCAGCACAATAACACCAGCAACTTCTTTTTTAATACAGCAACAGTGTTGTTGCTGTATGAAAAAAAGAAGTTGCTGGTGTGTTTTGTGTTCTTCTTTAGCTGTTTTTTGTTTGGTGTTTGGTATAAATCCTTAAAACTTGCTACTCCACCAGCCAAAACTACCTCCACTGATGCTTCTTTTTCCAATTTCTCAGTTTCTTCCTCCTGTAATACTCTTTCCACCATGACACTCCATTGTGCTTCCTCTCCTTCCTTTGGCTCTGCCTGGTTCACCAACTCTACCAACACTTCTGTCTCTCATCCTCCACTTTCCAACTTTTAAAAAACGACTTTGTCTCATTCTGCTTCTTTCAGAAAGTTTTTTTCTGCTCCCCTCTCCATCTCTGCTGTACTCTCCTCCATCTTGAAATCCCAAAACTGCAGTAGCAGCCTCCACTGCCTCCTAGCAGCTCCAAAGAGTACTTCAGTTCCTCTCCTCAAAAGAGTAAATGAAATTCCCTGATGCCTGGCCAAATTACCCCTAGTTAGTATGAATATTACCTCAGGTCTTCACTGCCATTGGCTTAGTGGAACTAACCCAGTTAAAAAAGTGAAAGTAAATAAATAAAAAAAAAAATGTTACACTGTTCAATGCCAAGCACCACCTGTCCTTTGGTAACTTGTTTTGACTCAAAACCCAACACGGCAATAAGGCATGACAGGTTAAGGGTAATGCTAGATTAACCAATGACTGTTTAGAAAAATGTCACCAGAGTGCATAAATCTAAAATTACCCTCATGCCAATGCATCTTACAATAGTTATACACTGACAACCCTCTCCTCTTACCTCCCAATACTCAGACTTGTGAGAGATACACTTATATATCCAAACTGGAAGCCACACACTCTCCAGCTAAGACCGGAATAGCTGGTGAAGAGGAGATGGTCAACACTTGTACCACACCACATGGAACACATAGCCCTCCACAACATACACTGGTACTGCCTTCACATAAAAACACAAACCGCACACTCACCTTCGCGGAGGCTCTCAATACAAATCTACCCAAACAGCAGCGACCTCCAAGACAGAAACGCACTCACCACCACAACACAACATTAATCACGAGACACATAACTCTTCTAAACAGCGTGCCACTCAACCAAAGCCCCCAAGGCAAAACAGCATGCCCAACACACTAGTCATAGGTGACGCGATAGTGAGGCACACTGATGTCCCACTCACTAGGTTGAATTAGGAGAAAGTGACAGTCAGCTGCCTGTCAGGTGCCAGGATCTGCCACATAATGCAAGCACTCAGGTCCATCACAAGACACATAAGTCTCCTAAACAGCGTGACACTCAACCAAAGCCCCCAAGGCAAAACAGAATGCCCAACACACTAGTCATAGGTGACTCGATAGTGAGGCACACTGATGTCCCACTCACTAGGTTGAATTAGGAGAAAGTGACAGTCAGCTGCCTGTCAGGTGCCAGGATCCGCCACATAATGCAAGCACTCAGGTCCATCACAAGACACATAAATCTCCTAAACAGTATGACACTCAACCAAAGCCCCCAAGGCAAAACAGAATGCCCAACACACTAGTCATAGGTGACTCGATAGTGAGGCACACTGATGACCCACTCACCAGGCTGAATAAGGAGAAAGTAACAGTCAGCTGCCTGTCAGGTGCCAGGATCCGCCACATAATGCAAGCACTCAGGTCCTTCAACAACAGGTACAAATATGACTCTGTCATTGTACATGTGGGTGTGAATGACCTGAGACGTACCTCCCTGGACTACATGAAAAGAGATATGGAGGAGCTCTCAAATAATGTAACCCAGGCGGGTATGACCCTAGCCCTGAGAAGCACCCTACCATCACCCAGAATGATACTACAATACAAGCAGAAAATGATTGATTTCAGCAATTGGCTAAGTTTCTGGTGCCATTCTAAGGGGATCCAGTATCTGTCTACCTGGGATGACATGACTGACAGATCTCGATGCTTTGCCAGAGATGGCCTGCATCTGTTACTGCTGGGCTTCCGGATACTGGCCAAGGCTCTTGCCACCCCTATAGTGCCTTTTGTAGGTGGTATTCCAAAGACCAAATTGCCACTGTAACAGCTACAAACAAATGCAATCTGAGGATCATGCTGCTCAACACTAGAAGTCTAAATCTCAAAAATCCACTCACTCGAAGCACTCCTTAAAATGGAGAACATCGACATTTGTGCCATAACAGAGACCTGGTTTAAGGCAACAGAAAGCACCCCTGCACTACCAGGCTATAACTCATTCCACACCTTCTAGCCCTAGAACTTGGACCGAAGCTCCAAAGGCGGTGGTGTTTCCATATTCATAAAGGATGTGCACACCACCAGACTAGTAGCCCAACATAACACATCAGAGATAATTCAGGTGCAGCTAACACTGGGTAAGACAGCGATTCAGGTCGTAGCCTGCTATAGGTCCCCAACCATGTCCCAAGACTCACATTCTTCATTCCTAAGCACCCTGGAGAATATTAGGGTCCAACCTAACACTCTCATACTGGGCGACTTCAACTACCCCTCCATTAACTGGGAAAACTACTCATGTACCAATACACCTGCCCAAAGTTTCCTGGAATTCATTAATTCCAATGCCCTGGACCAGCTCGTTCTTACCCCCACTAGAGGTAGCAACATCCTTGACCTGGTCATTACTAACATAGGCGACCATTACTCTACACCAACAGTCAACTCCTCCCTGGTTAGATCCGACCACAAACTAATCACCTTGGAAATCCAGATAACATCCCTCCACCCCACAAAGGTAACAACTATGAAAAACTTCTCCAAAGCAAACTTTGGGCTCCTAAAAACAGAGGTGGTTAACTTCACGGCACCCATGCAAATGGAGATCAGTTGCATGACCGCCAAATCATACACCAATGCACTGTATGAACATGTACACAAATGCATGGATCTCGCCATACCCAACAGAGCCAAAACTCTCTCCTCCAAAAAAAGGAAGCCAATCTGGTGGTCCCCTGCCATAAACAAACTCTACAACAGTAGGAGGAAACTGATGCGGAATAAGATGAAGTCCCAAGACTGGAAAAACTCCCTTATCAGCCTCAACAAAGAGTTGAGATCCCTCATCAAATCCTCTAAAGCTAGCTATGAAAACAGATGTGCAGCAGATTGTAAAGACAACCACAAGGCCTTCTATAGTTATATAAAGAATCTCCATGGCAATACCCAGATTTGCTCTGAGCTAATGCACAACGGTACCTCCTATACTGAACCAACAGATATTGCCAATATACTGGCTGACAGATTCAATGCCAACTTTACCCCTCCCCCCCCAGGGACCAGTCACAATACCAGTAGATTGTCAGGCACCCAGTACTACTGCTGCACAGGTTAAAACAGCACTGCCCAAGGCCAAGAATATAGCTTCTATAGGACCTGACAATATCCCTGGCTGTGTACATGAACTACAGAGTGAACTAACACCTCACCTATGTGCCCTGTTCAATTACAGCCTCACCTCATGCTTTGTCCCTACCGAATGGCGCACTGCTATAAGCTAGGCATTAATGCCTATATCACTAGGTGGGTTGCAAACTGGCTCAGGTAGAACCCACAGTGTGAAAGTAGCTGACTCCAAGTCAGACTGCCAATCAGTCATGAGTGGAGCCCCACAGGGTTCAGTCCTGGGTCCTCTCCTGTTTGGTATGTACTTCTCTGAAGTCCAGACCAACACGAAGGGACTCTGGCTGACAAAGTTCACAGACGATTGCGAGTTGGGAGCTATTATTAACTCATATACACAGACGCTGGAAGATAAACACTTTATATCAAATAACAAAACACGGCAAAGCTTTCAGGTATAAACCCTTCTTCAGTGCATTCATTACAACAGTTAAAAGCATAATGATTATATAGTGTGGGTCAACATCACATGACCTGCAGCCCAATAGTCACATGACGCACAGTTAAAAATACAATATGTTTCATCTCAATTTAGTTTGCTGTAAAAACTTGAGAACAGGTTTCAATGTTACAACATCATTTACTCCTGGTGGTTTGTCTGCCTGTAACCTAGCTATCCACTCATACTCCTTCAACTCCAGTTTGTTATTTATATCACCTCCCCTAGGTGTTACTTCAACTATATGTATAACACGAAATAAAAATCTATGTTCAGCTCCATATTCTTCTATATGCTTATATAAAGAATTAGTTTTTATCTTTCTATTAATTTCTGACTTGTGTTCGATTATTCTATTTTTTAATTTTCTTATAGTTTTACTTATATAGAACGATGAACACTCAGAGCAGGTAGCCATATATACCACTGAAGTGGTATTACAAGTAGCTTTAACATTAAAGTTATACACTTTTTTGTGATGGGATGTTTAAATGAATGACTATTTTGATCTTGAATATCAGAACAACATGTACAGTTATAACATTTACATGTTCCTGTCTTTATGCTACTAGACACACCTAGGGTAAAAAAATCTTTATAGCACAATTGCTGTTTCAGTGTTCTCATATTCCTAAAAGAAAAATAGGGTTTAACGTCTAATACTTTCCTTACATCCATACATGCCATCAATATAAGCCAATTCTTTTGTATGACTTGTTGTATTAAATATGTGTTGGAGTTAAAGGAGGTAACAAATCTAACTTTCATATCATGCTGTCTCACTTCACCCAATGTAAAGGGAAAGTAGGAAGGAGAAATTGTTCATTTCTCCACTGTGGTACGATCTCACAGTTGGTATCTATATATAGATATACGCATACACACACACACACACACACACACATATATATACAGTTAGCAGGGGGTGTGGGGGTGCAGTGGAGGTTTGCCCCCAGCAAAACAGATCTTTTCTTTATTTTTGTCATTTAATCTTTAGAAGACCAATGTTTTGTGGTTAATGATTTATGATTCAATGTAATGACATTTCGCTGAAATGTCATACACCCACATACACACACACACACACACACACACACACACACACACACACACACACACACACACACACGCATACACACATACAAATATTATACACATATTATACACACATTACCTACACATATAACCTACCTATACATATCAGAATGTTTACTTTTCTCTATTACTGTGCAGTCTTTGAGCTGGTATATGTATGTAAGTAACAGAAAGTTTGGCACATACTGTACCCTACCATGAGGTATTCAGAAGGGTCAAAAATGTTTCACAGGCAAGAATTCCTATTGTATCAGCGAGTGCAACTGATCAAGGAGCTATTCTCTTCAATGCACAAGGAAAAATTTCAGTGAGATCAGTAAACGAGATGACAGATCAGCAGCTAGATCTCAGTAAGTTGGCTCTTTTCAAGTTGACCACTGAATAAAAGGCTTAAACACGTTTACACCAAAGTACACCACATTTCAACATGCAATCATCCCAAAGTGTAGCTCCCCCTCCTTGAATGAGGCAGTTCATGTTTCTGAAGATGATGCATTTTCAATACTGATAATTCCACTAAATAGTTTATCCTGCAATTAAAAAACAAACTGCAGAGCTGAACAAGGATGGCTAACTAAGCAATCACATCTGCAGTCACTTAGGCAGGGTCTGAAAAACATAAATACGGCTTAAAAATCATATGCAGTGGTAGACTTACCATATGCCAGGCTATGCCCTTGCAGGTATGCTGTTGGTGATGTGCAATCTTTACTTTATAAATTTTCAAATGGTTCTCAGTAAAGTTAGCTTTGGTAACAAAAGTCTGAGTTGTGTTCCAAGTAAAATGAGGATGAAAACTGTCAATCACATTATTTTTCTCATTCGGAAGGTTGCTTATGTTTGAATAGAATCTGCTATGGGCTGTAATGGCAGCTGTATTGCTCCGTGGTTAGATATGTGGTGTAAATCTTTTAACCATGTTACACGGTCCCTCATGAAACTTTGCATGAAATTCATTCCCATTTAAAAAAAAAATCAGCATCACGCTTCTGCTCATCATTCAGCTATCCTTTTTCATTAAATACCAATACTGCTTTCTGCAAAATACAAGAACAACTGCTTACATATGGGTAGTATACAGCGATATAGCCAGGGGTATAAAAGATGCAGCCGACACCATTTTCTTCAGTTTTTCTTGCCCCAGATGTCAGGTGCTCCCAAAAGGGTAGGCTAAAAATTCTGTCAATAAAAATGCATGCACTAACATAAACATTACCTTCATCTACAAGCAAATACACCACATAGGTTGTATAGAATAGAGAAGTACAGATAAGTTCCAGCAATGAAAGGGGGATGGTGGGAGGGTAACCTGGACTGCAACAGTGAATACACTCGAACATCTACATTTATGGTAGGTACACAACTGTACTATGTTCATCGTGTTTCACTGTTGTAGTCATTACACTTGGGTTGAATCCCAAAGCTGAGGTTGGGTGGCTGGGCCTAAATAGAATTAGGAGTGGCTATGAGGCCCTGCAGAACTGCAGTGGCAAAGCCTGTTCTGGATTTAGAGTAAAGAGGTAAGTGGTAGTGCTCTGTAAAAGTGTGCACTGAAGTCCAAGTTGCAGCCTCCAAAATGTCCTTGGTTGGTACTGAGAAAGGCTGCTGAAGTGGCTGCTGCTCTGGTTGAATGTGGCCTAATGCCCTTAGGCACTGATTTGCCATGTTGTGAATAGCAGAAACGAATGCAGTGGCCTATCCATTTTGAAATAGTCTGCTTTAAGATAGCTTTTCCTTGTGATCCTGCAGCATATGCCTCTAAGAGTTGCTCAGTCTTTCTGAAAGCTTTAGTTTTGTCCAAGTAGAAGCTTAGCTGTCTGTGTATGTCCAAAGAATGCAGAAGTCTCTCCCCCTTATTCTGTGGGTTTGGATAAAAGGTAGGCAAATGAATGGTTTGGTTAAGAGCCACAATGGACACTACCTTAGGCATAAATGTTGGGTTTGTCCTCAGAGAAACCCTGTCCGGATGGAAAATTATAAAAGGTTCCACAGCCATTAGTGCCTGTAACTCTGAGACTCTTCTTGTTGAAGTTATTGCTAGGAGCAGAGCTGTTTTCCATGATATGAATTTTATCTCAGCTGTACTGGCTGGCTCAAAAGGAGGCAGTGTGAGCTTTTCCAAGACAAAATTGAGGTCCCATGCAGGTATTGGCACTCTCCTTGGAGGTCTTATGTTTTTGGCCCCTCTGAGGTACTGCCTTAGCAATGGATGTGAAAAAATAGGTGGGTCCGTATTGTAATGAGCTGAAATGGCAGAGGCATGGATCTTAATTGATGAGAAGGATAGGCCTTTGTCCAGCATCTCAGTTAGGTATTGTAAAATCTGAGGAATATTTGATACAAGCATGTCAATTCCTTGTGCCTGGTTCCTAGCACAGAATCTCTTCCATTTTTCTGCATAAGATTTTCTGGTGCTGGGCCTCCTGGCCTCCAAAATAACATCCATAACTGCTTTAGAGAGGTGTGTTCTGAATGGTTACATTATCCGCCATGCAGCCAGATTTAGGGTTCTGAGTTGGCTGTGCAGGATCTGATTGTTTTGTTGGGTCAGTAAATGAGGAATTTGAGGTAATGTCCAGGCTGGGCCTTGAGACAAGCTCTTTAGGATTGGGTACCAGTGCTGGCTTGGACAGTCTGGGGCAATCAGTATCATTTCTCTTGTCTGACCTTTAGGAGTACCTTGGGGAGGAGAGGCAGTAGAGGAAAGGCATATACTGTAAGGGTTTTCCAGCTAAATGACAGAGCATCCACTTTCCATGCTTGTTTGTGATAAGTCCTTGTGCAGAATCTCTGTAGTTGGCAGTTGTGAGGGTAGGCAAATAGATCTATGTCTGGGCATCCCCATTACCTTGTTATCATGCTGAAGATTTGTGGTTCTAGTTTCCACTCGTGAGGATCCATGAGGTTTCTGCTTAGTTCATCTGCCAGAGTATTTGTCTTTCCTGGCAGGAATTGTGCTTGCAAGTGTACTTGATAAGTCAATGCTGTGTTCCACAAAGTATTGGCTTGTCTGCAGAGGGGGTAGGAATGTGTGCCTCCCTGCTTGTTTATGTACCACATGACTGTAGTATTGTCTGTCTTTATCAGCAGTTGTCCTGGATGAAGTAGATCCTTGAAGGCTGAAAGGGCATTCTGTACAGCTAGCATCTCTTTTTGATTGATAAAAAGATGCATTTGGCTTGCGGGCCATGTGCCCCGAATACATTTTCCTGCCATGTGGGCCCCCCAGGCATAATCTGATGCATCTGTTGTTAGTGTCTGCCTGGCTGTGGGTAAAGTTTATGGTTGTCCCTTGTTGTGGTGACAGGCCTGTGCCCACCATCGAAACTCCTGTTCAGGCAGGGAATGAGGGTAATTAATGTTTCCAGGCTGTGGCAATGTTGAGTCCAAACACTTTTTAGATACCATTGTAGTTTCCCCATATGCAGTCTTGCATATGGAATTAGCAAAATGCAGGATGCCATGAAGCCCAAAGCCTGCAGAACCTTTCTGCAGATAACTGGGTCTTTGTTGCCAACATTTCGAAGTAAGAAGTCAGTTGCCTTTGTTTGTCTGGCGTGAGATAAGCCATCTGGGCAGTTGTATTTAAGCTTGCACCCATGAATATTATCTCTTGAGAGGGTACCAGTTTTGATTTCTTTTTGTTTACTGTGTACCCTAGACAAAGGCAAATTAGCAATCTTTTTACAAATGCCAGATGCTTCAGTAGAATGTCCTTGTTCTCTGCTTGAATAAGGCAGTCGTCCAAGTAAGGATATATTTGGATTCCTCTTTGTCTGCAAAAAGCAATTACTGGTACCAGGCATTTTGTGAAGACCCTGGGAGCAGTAGATAAGCCAAAGGGCAGTGCAGAGAATTGGTAGTGCATTGAGCCAGCTATGAATCTGAGGTATCTTCTGCAAGATTGTCTGATTGGGACATGCAGGTATGCCTCTTTGAGGTCCAAAGTTACAAGCCAAGCCTTCTTGCCCAGCATGGGCATAAGCTGCTGCAGAGTCAACATTTTGAATTTTGGAATGTCCAAAAAAGTGTTTAGAATAGACAGGTCCAGTATTGGTCTCCAGGCTTTGTCCTTTCTGGGTACCAAGAAAAGTCTTGAGTAAAATCCTTGTCCCTGCTCTTGCTGTGGTACTCGCTGAATGGCCCTCATGTCCATGAGGGATGAAACTTGCTTTTGTGCCTCTGCCCATTGATTGTGTGGCAGATCTGGCATACTTTTTGTCTTTGGAAGGGTGTGAAAGTGGAACCTGTAGCCCTGAGACACTATATTCAAGACCCATTTGTCCTGGGTGAGCATGTGCCAATTTTGTGAAAAAAAGTGCTAGTTTTCCCCCTAAGGGGGCTGCCAAAAGATAAGTGCTTGGTATTGGCAGAGGAAAGTCATTGGGACTGTTTCCTATATGGCTGTGATTTGTCTTCTCCGCTTTTGGAGGTAGAAGCACCCCATTGTTTAGGCCTGTATGAGCCTTGGGGCTGGGATCTGCCTCTAGGGTGTCTGTATCTGCCTCTTTGTGGCCTGTCTGACACTGGAAAGGACCAATTCTTAGAAGGCCAGTTCCTGCTAAATCTGGGTGGCTGAACCTGTAAGAAATCCTTAACTGTCTGCATAGATTTCGCTTTATCCTCCATTTTCTTCAACACCTCTTCTGCCTTAACACCAAACAAAGTATCATGATGTAATGGAGCATCCAATAATTTTGCTTTAACCTGATCAGGCAAATTCTGTTCCTTTAACCAAGCATGCCTTCTAATGACAGAACCCGTAACAGCGGCCCTGCAAGAGGCCTCCAATAAATCAAAACCACATTGCAATGTATGCTTTCCCACTTGTTCAGCTGCATGCAATAAATCCTGCATTTCCTTGTTTTCAGAATATTCAGATTTTGTCAACATTTTCTGTTTTAGCAGTGACATTAAGTATTGCTGATATTTAAGCATATGAAACTGACAATTTAAAGCCCTTACAGCCAAGGTAGCAGAAGTGTAAACTTTTTTCCCCCATCTGTCCAGTGCCCTAGAATCCCTATCAGGGGGGAAAGGTTTTTTTGCAGTGGAAGCCTTGACCCCTTTGGGACCCTGAGATATAGTTTCTGGGTCAGCAGCAGGGTTTTTATATAGAAATTTATGAGAATCTGGAACCCTGTAGTATCTGTCTGGCTTAACAGGTGCAGGGGGTAAAGAGTCAGGAGACAGGCCGGACTCTGAAAATACAACATCTACAATGTCTAGAACAGGTGGAATAGCAAGAGGTCTGTGCTGAGGAAGTAGCAGAAAGTCTCTGAGCCTTTTCTTAGATTCTGAGTAATCTTGGCTCTCCCAGTGAAAGTGCTCCCTCATGGTATGCAGGGTTTCCCCAAAAGAATAATCCTCAGGGTATAATCTGCATTACCTACACTTAACAAATAACTAATGCTATAACATGATGTTTTTATTGCAATATGTTCAATTTTTAAATTTCTTTCTCTCTTTTTCAGTTTGCTGACTGCTGTATTTTTCAATAGAATATTACTCATAAAAATGATTTCCACCTCATCAAGTCACTTATATCAGAAAATACCTTCATTTTTGCAAAACATTTAGGTTAACAAAACAAAGTAAGTTTCCCACTGTCTTGTGTTTAAACACCTTTATTGAATTATCACTTAAAACATACATTAACAGAAAAGAAAATACACCACATTAATATTTTTTCCATTTACATACATTATTCATCAAATATATTTTCTTTGTAACTACCATCAGTCCAACGTTACATAAATTGCTGAATTCCTGCCTTCCCTTAAACCTTACTCTTCCTCACCACTATTCTGCATGCATTGTTCCCACAATTTCCATTTATTTCTATGTAATTTGCTCCTTCCTTTTTCTAAAGATCTCTCTTCCACTTCTTTTATCTCTTTTATAATATTCACTACAGTTGGTTTACACTTTGAATTCCATTTCCAGTAATTTCTTTTTGACAGCCAACAAAATTAAAGTTAATAAGGCTTTACTATGACTACCCAATTCAGATCATGTGTCCTGCCTCAAAAAATCATATCCTTATTCACTGACATTTTCTTACCCAATATTTCTGACAAGAGTATTCTGAAAGGAATTTGTAAAATCTTCCAACTCCTTAAACTCTGAAAAAACATGGTACCAGTTACCTCTTTCTTTCAGGGTCGGTGTTAGCATTTTGGGGGCTCTCAACAGATGTGAAGTTAGGGGCCCCTAGGCACTTCCAGTCTAAGTATCACCATTTCACTGCCACCCCTCCTAAGCAACCTTTTAGTTCATGCTGCAAACATTTAGGAGCAGTATGGACAGACTGACCGTTAGGTACAATGCTCTGACATTATTACAGGCCTATGTACCAAACTATGTTGGCCAGTCTCATAAAGGGACAGTCACACAGTTATTGGCATTTAGTTGCAACAATGATACATTACAACAACTATATGTACAGAGCTGGACTTAGGTGAAATGGTGCCCTAGGCAATGCCTACTGTTTCAGCTATTCCCACCCATGCACATCCTGCAGTGCTCCCCCTTGACCCTCCTCCATCTTGTGCTCCCCATTTCATGCACATTAACTATTTCTTTCTTTTCTCACATTTTGCCTTATTCTTCAGCTTTTTCAAGAAGCTGTAAGTTTCTATACTCCCTGAAGTGCATTCTAAAGTTTGTTTTCTTTTTGCACAACTTTTTCTTCCAATAATAGCTTAAACAGAAATTATGAATATGGAAAGAAATTCATAAAGAAGTTCAGTTTTAGTTTTCCTATCATCCTTTCTAAACACTTTTCCTGACCAAAACAGCACAGTAATAACCATTTAGGAAATAACTAAGTTAAGCTAGTGCCCCGGAAGACCTGGGGTTCTAGACAGACTGGGATGCATTCTAGAGCAATTTCCCAACCTTTTAATCCAACTGTGATATTAAGAAATATGAATTTCAGTCTTATTTTTTTCAAGGAAGACATAAGTTGTGTCCAAGGCTTAATGTTCAAAGCTGATAAAATAGTAGCTCACAACAAACTAACAGCCCAATTATTGTAAGGACACAGGTCCTATCTGGGAATATGCCTGCCGCCCTATCCTCCATCAAAAAAGACAGTCACTGCCTGTGCATGAAATAAGAGGTTCAAATTGCCACAGTCATGTATCTGAAGTGACTGCTGATATACATATACATAGCATTTTTCCTCACTCCTAAACCCTAACCTCCCACCCCCCAAATGCAGCCACCTGTCTACATGCCTGATGTGTGACTGTGAGGACAGTGAAGAAAAATAACAATTACAGCAATGTATTCTATTTTGTTTCTCCTAAACAGCACACTGCCCCTACACAAGCTATAGTAACCTTCTTCATACATCTCTGAGGTCTGTAAGAAAAGTAAGGGAAACAATAACCACACTGTCCCCAGCCCTGACACAAGCTATGATGACCTCCTGTGCACATCTCTAAGGATTCACTGTGATGCAGATTAAAAAAGTAATAACCACACAATACCCAGTGCCCCCCCCCCCCACACACACACACACATGACAAACAGCAGTGTTCTGTGCACACACATCTGAGCAGGGCTGATTTTTAGAATGGGTGAGGTTGATCGTGGAGACCATTATCAGCTTTATCCTAACAGGGTTGTATCACAGTCCTGTTCAGGTTAAAGAGGATATTCAGAAAATTAATACATTTTTTTCTCTTTATTTTCCCCCAACAAGCAACAGCTTTCGTGGGGCCCCAAAACAGTCAAGAATGATTATACATTTATACGGTCTGGTGAGTTGGGGCCACCACACTCTTAGATCTAAGTGCCTAAATATGTTGTGATATATGCCTTGCTTTGAAATATAATTACCTGTTAGCTGCATTTTTATGGATACCCAGAAGAATAATGTATGTGTCCTGGCATTACTGGGTGTGTGCACAGAAAAGAATTGGTAATATTTTTTAAACAAACACACACACACACACACACACACACACACACACACACACACACACACACACACACACACACACAAGCCATAGCAATTTTTTTTTATTATTTCAGCAAATAGCAATAGATCGTGCAATACTGATACTGCCACACCAGATCAGTGACTGCTGTTTAGCAGTCATCAAACACCAGCAGGGGTAAGTCACTTTTACTTACCTCATTGAGGAGTAATGCATACCTGTCACTGTTCCTGATTTCACAGACCTTCCCTGACTTTTCTTCATACTTTTGCCCTGTCCTTCATAAAAAAAATTTGATTTGCTGGTAAACCATTCAAGATTACAGGCAGTCAATAAATCCAGACATCAAGAGTTGTTTTACGTCTTATTGTCAAAAAGTGCATGTTGATGCAAAAGGTTTAATTCTATTAACTTTTTAAGGAAATTAGAGCAATATTTAAAACACGTTCCTGATTATGAGCCTTTATTCTGCTATTATTTTTCGCAGAGCATAGAATTCTTCAGCAAAGAAGGTGAGTGTTATAAACTCCCTGAAAGAGAAAAAAACATCCTTGAAGACTGGGAGCATCAGCTCTTCTTAAATTTTAAGGTGTATGCACTAAGATCAGTCACTCTTGGCAGCTGATGTCTCTAGTGTTTACCTTGCTCGTGTTCATTATTAGCTTTATCCTAACAGGGTCACATCACAACCCTGTTCAAGTAAAAGACTGTAATCAGAAAATCAATGCATTATTTTCTCCTCATTTTTCCTCAACCAACATCTACATTTGTGGGCCCCCCACACAGTCAAGGATAATAGAGACACATCTCCTGACTTCCCAGAAATCCGTGGCATCTCAGCTACACCTTCTAACCACAAATACCCAGGCAGCACGGACCCATAAATGACTGTTGTAGTGAATTCCCCCTCTCACATCTTACAAGTTTCTCAGTTTTTGTATTATCTTTTGTTTAGTCTCTTCCTACATATCCTTACCTGCCATAACAAAAGCCTTTTTAATCCATACTTCTAAATACTTCATTTTAATGTGTTCCCACAGGGTTATTACTGAACCAATTCATGTATGGCTACATAATTTATGGCTATAGCCTTTGTTTTATCCTCAGTAATTTTATATCTTGAAAAGACTTTAAATTGTCTCAAAAGAGTTCCACAACTGGATTTATCAGGTACAAAATAATATCATCTGCAAATGAAGCCAGCTTTTCTTGATTACCATACCAATTATATCCTTGAATTGTTGATTCCTTATTTTATTTCCCAGTGGCTCTAAATATAAAGCAAACAACAAAGGGGAAACAGAACACCCCTGCCTGGTTCCTCTGTCCAGAAGCAACTTATCAGACCGGAACCCTCCAACCTTAATTCTTGCCTCAGATCCTTCATATATCCTCCTAATTAACCTTATTATTGTATCAGGGAATGTAAATGCTTCCATTGCCCTTTACGTAAAATCCTTGCTTACTCTGTCAAATGCTTTCTCTGCATCAAGATCCACCAGCAACCGTGGTATTTTCTTACATTCTGTTTCCCTCTGGATCATTCATAGCTCTATTAGTGTTGTCAAATGTTTGCCTCCCCTCCAGAAAACCACATTGATCCATATCAATCAATTCTAGCAACACCTTTGCCACTCATAGTAAAACATAAAACAAAGTTCATCCCTGTCCGCATTCAAGTGCTGCTTAGATCTATAAATGGAAAACAGAAATTTTACATCATGACTGCCTCCTCTACCACTAACGAACAGAGGTAGCTCCTAAATGCTTTACCCCATGCATGGATTCTCCAAATTGTCTATGGTATGATCCCAGTTACTCTCACTGGGGGTAATACATAACATTTTTACTAATAAAACAAAAGCATTCATCATAAAATGTTTTGGAGCCTCTGCAGACCTGCTGTTTGTTTTTCCTTTTGTTTGTGGCTTTCTGTATGGCTGCAGGATGACTGACCATTTCCCAACCTTTGTTTCCTAATACAAATACCAGTGATATTCCCAATTTACAACATTCTATTAGGAATCTTACTCTACTTATTCAACAGCTATTTTGCAATTTAAGTTCATATATATTCATTCAGTGTTTCATTTATTTCAGTCCCCTCTAAGTGCATTTGATTTATTTTTCCTCTAAAATACTGGAAGCCATCTCTTGACCAACGCTGAAGCTTGAACTGCTTTTAGCTTTATAGCTGCAGAATCCTTCCCAGACAGTGTTTTCTCTTCACCTTTTCTGATTGATTTTCACGTTTTCCAAATTTCTTCTTTGCTGGCATCCAAGCATTATACCTACTAGCCAGCAATTAAATTTTACCCAAAAAACAGCTTCAAGGGCACTCCCTTTTCTCAGTTTTTGTTTTCACTATGGAAGAGGTGAAGTTAAGCAGTTGATCAGTGTGCAGCCATCTTGAAAGCTTGTGTTTGGTGCTTTTGAGGGTAATCTGTACATAGTTCTCTATCTTCCAGCTCAGGAATTGAGGACAAACATATTTCAAATAATCTCTGGTAACAGAACTAAGGAGATATAGCAGGCAGGTGAAAAAACATCAGGATACTCAAATATATAACATAGAGAATAAATTGAAAAACCTAAGACTGGAAGGGACTTATTATGATGACTCCACTACTCTGCAGTACATTCAAATTACAATCTCAACTAGAATTTATTTTGGAGTGGTGAGCTTTTATGATGCTAAACACTCTCAAAATGAGACACATCTCCTGACTTCCCAGAAATTTGTGGCATCTCAGCTACACCTTCTAACCACAAATACCCAGGCAGCACGGACCCATAAATGACTGTTGTAGTGAATTCCCCCTCTCACATCTTACAAGTCTTTAAGAACTACTATACTGAATTATATAGAGGGACTCTGGCCGTCCCAGGTCTGGGCAAAAATATTGATCATTACACCTTCACAAAATAACCTTCCATCAGCTCATGCATCATCGAAGAGAGACTTTCATTGCCCCATAATTGAGAAGTAATTGGAAAGGGTATTGGGACTCACTAAGAAAGTAAAGCCCCAGGCTTAGATGGCTTAGCACTTGGTATATAATTAGAAATTGGGTAGTAGTTCCATGAAGATTTTCTCCTGCTGCTGGCAAATCATGTCTTAGCAGGTGCTCCCCATCCAAATAATTGGAAGGAGGTATCAATTACACTGATTTTAAAGCCAAATAAGGACCAAGAGGCCCCCTCATTGTACAGACATATTTCTGTCTTGAACTCATACTACAAATTATTTTCGTTGATTATAGCTCACAGAATAAGTGAATGGCTCCCCCATTTGACTCATACCAGTCAAACTGGCTCTGTGCAAGGCTGTCAAACGTCTGATAACATCTTGAAACTGATCTTACTCACTGACAATGCCCAAAAGATTAATAAACTCTTAACGATCCTGAGCTTTGATACTGATAAGGCTTCTGACTGTGTGAATTGGCAATTCTTATACAATATCCTAGCCCGCTTTGGCTTCCAAAACTAATTGATAAGGACCCTACCCAAAATTCAATAGTGAGCCCCACAAAGGTAAAAACTGGTGGGTGGACTTCTTCCCTTTTTACAATCTCAAGGGGCACAAGGAAGGGATGTCCTTTGTCCTGCAAATCTTTGCCTTGTATCTCAAGCCGCTTGCCTGTAAACTATGAGCAGCTTTAGACTTAGGATATCAGCTAGACACCACAGGTGTTGTGTTTCTTTATATGCAAATGATTTACTAGTGTGCTTTCAGAATCTTGCATCTCAATTATATATCTTCACACATGAAATAACCCAGTTTAGTAATGTCTCAATTTATATATTAAACCAAGATAAGACAAAGCTGCCTGTGGTTAATTCAGATGTAGAAAACTCATTGCAAGAAAATTTATCCTTTTTGATCCCTAGTGTGATAAAGGGAAATACTGCCAGCTCAGCTATCTGGAGTTTTGTAAATAATGATATGTCATTTGTGACTATTAATATGATTTATATAGAAGTGTGACAGAAGGAGATGCTGCCAGCACAGCTATCTGAAATCGTGTAAATAATTATATATCGGTTGTGAATGTCAACATGATTCATATACTTGTGTTACAAATGTATTAGAACTGTATGTTATGTGTATATCAAACTGCTGGTAACAGAAGTGTGTGTTGAAAGGCTTTGTAAAGTACTGAGCTTAAAGATGTATCCACAGTGTACCCTATGGAAAAGAACAGAAATGTATATACACTATTGTAACTGTATAAATGGATATATTTTAAAAGTGGAAACTGGAACATAAAAGGTTGACTTGCAAAACTTAAGAAAAATAGTTGAAGTTAAATTATTTTATAACTGCACCATAAAAGATGGTATCAATGCAACAAGGAAGATGTCCAAAACTAGGGAACAGTCTGCATTGTCTTGTAAGTGTTTTATTGTTTTATATCTTCCAGTAGTTGCAAAGATCTAAGGGCTATGTATTTTTCACAGGTAGATGCTAAAGGCTGGCAGTTTCTAGCAATGGTGGTTTAGCTTGGGAACTAAGTCAGATGACAAGAAGTGATGTCATCCTTCAAGCATCCCAGAAATAATATTTGAGATATTAATTTGAGGAGTCTCTGAGAGAAACAGTGCATTCTGTATTTTGTCTTTGACCTGAGATGAACATACACTCACATCTGCCTGCTTGTTGTAAGTAAGTTAACTAGGGTACAGTAATTCCTCTTAGACTCAGACAGGAATATAGCGAAGTATAGCTTAGATGTTTTCTTTATTTATTTGAGACTCCTGCAATGCTGTTTTAAGTACTTCCTGTGATTTTGAACTCTTGAAGGAGCATTTTCTTGTTATTTTATTATTTACTTTTAAAAATATTAAAAACTTTCAATTCTGGCCAGTCTGTCTAGAGATATTTAAGCTCTTAGAGTACTTGCATATCTATTTGGTGACAATGTGCAGGCCACTCCTAATAGCCTTCCTCTTGGTCAAACTACCATTTGTATTAACAGTAGCATTATACAGTAAGATTGGACACCCTTTGTTAAGGGCCTTAAAGTAGCTGATAAGGAGTGGCCGGTAGCAGTCCAAACTACCTAACAGTCTGGGCAAAAGGGGGCATAGCTAGTACACCTGTGCCAGCCTTTCCCAGGTGTGTGTGTGTGTGTTTGTGTATAAATCAAATCTCAAAGAGTGTGTGTGTCAGCTACTTGGGGAGGGACACAAACCACTGTTTGGACAGAGAGGGTGCTGGAGATCTTGACTTGGCCACTCAGCTGAGATCTCAACTCTACAGCTGTGCCAGTGGGGAGTCTTATTGGAGATCTGGAGAAAGAGGGATAAACTAGCCCCAGACTGACTGTAGTCTCTGTGTGCTCTTACGGGAAATTGCACTTTACTGTGTGTGCACTTGTCATCCTCCCAGTGTGTACGTCCCCCACTGTTGCCAGTGGTGAGGATTGAGGCTCTTTGATTACTGGGCCAGTGCTGAAGCATCACACCTAGTAAGGAATTTTAAATATGTAGTTGTACATATCACTCCTAAAATACAAACTACCACACAGAGATGATATGAAACTCTGTCTGCCACTTGTAATCAGTAACTAAATGCTAGGTGACATCCAGCCCTTGATTTTCAACAAAGAGCTAATGTAATTAAATGATTTATTATAGCACACACTCTATACTTAATGTATGCTATTCTGGGCATTCCCCTAGCTAACTTCTTTAGAACTCTTACCAAACAGTTGACTATATTTATATGGCAAAATAGGCATTACAGGATAAACTGGAGAACCCTTTCTCTACCCAAATCCTTAGCTGGATTTGAGGTCCCCAGCCAACAATTCTACTACTCCACAATCATTCTGAAAATTTTAGCTAGACTGATCTCAGCAGAGGATAATCCTATATGGAAAATAATATTCTTAGCTGAAGTAGAAGGACTTGATGCCTTTTATCAGATCTTTAATTCTCAAAACAAAATCAGACATAGTCTTACTAAGAACTGATATTTAGTTTGAACCTGTTATTTAGAATATTTAATACCACTGAAAAGGCAGAGGAAATTATCCCCTGGATGCATACCTAGGCTGGACTAGCCCCCCCTTTAAAACTGGTTAAAGAAACATCTAAAGGGATTGGTATGAAAACAATCAGTAGAAGACTTTCATGCCATGGTCAAAATTTTCACAGCTAAAAAAATCTCCCTTTGAAAAATATACTAAAATATTACAAGTTGCCCCACCAGGTCAAGAATTTGAAAAGTTTCACCCAGTTACTGGAAAGCTATCCACCTGTGGTTAATTGGATATTTCATGTTAAGGACGACAAAATGAGAAGAAATCAACCCTTGGTAAGATTTATTCTTTGTTAATAGGCACATTTCCGGATCCTCAGAATAACTGTAGGGAAAACTGGGAAAGAGAATTAATATAAAAAACTGAATCACACTCATGGGTCAAGGTAATGATAAGCTGTAGATATGCCGCAATCTCATGAAATTTTTTTTTTTTTTTTATGGCAGTGCATGCACAATTTCTTATACATCTGAACAACTACAAAGAGTATTTCCCAGGGCTGATCTAGGCTGCTGGCAGTGTGAAATCCCACAACCAAGGAGTTGGAGGCACATATTTCTGACCTCCCTGATACTTCTGAAATTTCACACTGAGGTAGAAGACACTCGTTAAGAACAGTAGTAAAAAACTGTGCCAAAGGCTAGAAGGTACTTGTAAACACTTTAATAAATAAAACCGGTAAGCGCTTTCAAAAAAACTTCTTCAGACCATGTCAAATTACACAATTCAATTATTAAATACAAATTTAAAAAAGAAGCAGCCAATAAATATGCAGTTCTCATACATATGATGAAAAAGCAATTCAAAACTCCTACCCTTCAATTTAGGTTTTAAAGAAACCTTGTCATTTAGTCCAAAAGCTTCATCAGCTTGCAGATGTAGTATCCAAAACAATTCACGGCTTTCAGTATAATTAATAATATCATCAAGTCTACCATTTTCATTTACTATCTCAGTAACTTTAAAGTTAAAGTTATGTGTGGTATCAGTTGTTTTTAATATGCCTAGCCAGAGAGTTGTTAACATTAGGATTCCTGATATCCCTCTAATGGTCCCTCATTCTTTCAAACAACATCCTGTTTGTTTTGCCTATGTAAAATTGTTTGCAAACATTGCATTGTGCCAAGTAGACTAAATTTTTTGTCCTACAAGTCGCATGAACTTTAAAATTATATGTAGCACCAGTATAGGGATGGACAAAGCTATTATGTGTATCAATTAAATGACAAAAATTACAGGAACCACAAGCAAAAGTCCCCTGTACATTACTGCTATCACTAGTTGTAGAACTAATGAGGCTAAAGCACTTGGGGGCAGTAGAGCCTCCCCTTATTATTCAGATACGAACTATAGGAATGAAGTATCTGGATCAGTTACCAGCTATAAAGCACCAAGGGTAAATTTAACATACTCTAGTAATATCAAGATTATTTGTAATACCATAAAAAAGAACTGGTATGTTTTGACATCAGATAGTACAATTAATGCTGTAATAGGAACAGAACCCACTTTCTCATTCAGCAATAAAAAGTCCTTGAAAAGGCTACTATGTTATAAGAGTTCTACAACTAGTAATAGCAGTAATATACAGGGAACTTTTCCTTGTGGTTCCTGTAATTTTTGTCATTTAATTGATACACACAATAGCTTTGTCCATCCCTATACTGGTGCTACATATAATTTTATAGTTCATGCGACTTGTAGGACAAAAAATTTAGTCTACTTGGCACAGTGCAATGTTTGCAAAACAATTTACATAGGCAAAACAAATAGGATGTTGTTGGAAATAATGAGGGAGCATCAGAGGGATATCAGGAGGGTCTATATTAAATCAGTGAATGCTTAAAAAAGCTAATGCTGACTTATCGACCCCATGTAAGCAAAAGCTTACAATTCCCAGGGGAAAAAATCGCTGTTCCAAGAAAGAAAAAAAAAACTTTAAAACATTACATAAAGTCCCTCCGACGTGGGGGGCTGTGACCCCCACACCCCCCCTACTTAAATATACCAACTCTGAGATCGCACTACAGTGACGAAAACGGCAAAATAACGAAGGCGGCCAAGCGATTTTTTTCCCAGGGAAAGAATTCGCTTATATGCCGTTTCGGTATTTTGCCATTTTGTGCTTTCAAGTTCGATCAAGATGCATTCGAAAGAATGCGTCTTCAATCATATAATAGGGAACCTATCAGGAATCTTAATGTTAACAACTCTCTGGCTAGGCATATTAAAGACACTGATACTAGACATAACTTTAACTTTAAAGTTATTGACATGGTAAATGAAAATGGTAGACTTGGTGATATTAATTATACTGAAAGCCGTGAATTGTTTTGGATACTACATCTGCAAGCTGGTAAAGCTTTTGGACTAAATGACAAGGTTTCTTTGAAACCTAAATTGAAGAGTAGGAGGTTTTAATTGCTTTTTCATCATGTGTATGATAAAGTACAGCTGTGTACACTTACCATAAATGTAGATGTTCGAGTGTATTCACTGTTGCAGTCATCACACTTGCGTTATCTGCCTGCAGTTAGCCCTCAGTCAGTCCGAATACCAGAGTCTTGGGGAGTTCTGCGTAGGATGCTGTCGCCTCTTCCATGATGTCAGGTCGTCAGGGGTATAAAACATGCAGCCAACACCATTACATCATTTTTTCTTGCCCCAGATGTCAGGAGCCCCCAAAATAGGAAGCTATTACATGGTGTGGAACACCTCCAGTAAAAAGTAAATATCCCTGCCATAAAAAGTGGCCATAAAGCGGATAGGTAGAAAGGATAGAGAAAGCCAAAGGGCTGGAGGGAGGGAAACCAGGACTGCAACAGTGAATACACTCGAACATCTACATTTATGGTAAGTGTACACAACTGTACTATGTTCTTCGTGTTTCACTGCTGCAGTCATCACACCTGGGTTGATTCACAAAGCTAAGGAAGGGTGGAGGCAGTCAAGAAGTGTTAGGGCTGGCTAGCAGGCCTTGTAAGACTGCTGTAGCAAATCCAGCTCTGGATTTAGAAAAAATAGGTAAGTGGTAATGCTTGGTGAAGGTGTGTACAGAACTCCAGGTTGCAGCTTCCAGGATGTCCCTGGTAGGGACTCCCCTGAGAAATGCTGTAGAGGTTGAAGTAGCTCTAGTGGAATGAGTTCTGATCCCCTGAGGGGTACATTTTCCATGGTGCTTGTAGCAGAAATGGATGCAGTGTGCTATCCATTTGGAAATGATTTGCTTTGAAATGGCCTTGCCCTGTGCCCCTGTAGCAAAGCTGACTAGCAGCTGGTCAGATATTCTGAAAGGCTTAGTCCTGTCAAGGAAGAACCTGAGCTGTCTGTGCATGTCCAATGAGTGCAGGATCCTTTCCCCTTTATTCTGAGGATTAGGGAAAAAGGTTGGCAAATGGATGGATTGGTTTAAAGTCACACTGGATACCACCCTGGGCATAAAGGATGGGTTAGTCCTGAGGGAAACCCTGTCAGCATGGAAAATAATGAAGGGCTCCACCACTATTAGTGCCTGTAACTCAGACACTCTTCTTGCTGAAGCAATAGCTAGAAGTAAGGCTGTTTTCCAAGAGAGAAATTTTAACTATGCTGAAGCAGCAGGTACAAAAGGGGGAAGCGTGAGCTTCTCCAGTACAAAGTTAAGGTCCCAGGCCGGGGTGGGAGCTCTCCTAGGGGGCCTTAAATTGTTAGCTCCTCTCAGGAACTGTTTGATGAGAGGGTGAGAAAAAAGAAGTGGCTCAGTATTATAATGAGCTGAGATTGCAGAGGCATGAATCTTAATGGGTGAGATGGATAGGCCTCTGTGGAGCAGCTCTGTTAGGTAATCAAGGATTTGAGGTAAGGAGGGCACAGCTGTGTCTTTTCCTTGAGACTGACTCCAAGAACAATATCCTTTCCACTTTTCAGCATAGGATTTCCTAGTACTAGACCTTCTGGCCTCAATGATGACGTTCAGCACCTGTTTGCCGAGGGATGCTGGTGGTGTATTCAGGGGATAAGCCAGGTTGCAAGGTTTAGGGTTTGCAGCTGTGGATGCAAAAGCGGTCCCTCCTGCTGAGACAGCAGGGAAGGTGTCTGATGTAGGTGCCAGGGTGGCACTGCTGTCAGACTGTGTAGGAGTGGGTACCAGTGCTGGCGTGGCCAGTCTGGTGCAATAAGAACTGCCCTTGGCCTGTCCTGTTTGATCTTGAGTAGTACTTTTGAGAGGAGGGGCAGAGGAGGAAAGGCATAAATTGAGGTTTTCCCATGTAAAGGATAGGGCATCCACCTTCCAGGCTCTGCTGTGAGGGTTCCTGGTGCAAAATTTGCTCAATTGGTGGTTTGGGGGGGGGGGCAAAAAGGTCCACATCCGGTGTTCCCCACCTCTGGGTTAGAAGTTTGAATGAGTTGGGTTCCAGTTTCCACTCGTGAGGGTCCAGTAGATTTCTGTTTAACTCGTCTGCCAGTGAATTTTGCTTGCCTGGCAGGAATTGAGCTTGTAGGTGCACTTGGTTGGTCAAGGCTGTGTTCCACAGGGCCATGGCTAACCTGCAGAGTGTGTAAAAATGAGTTCCCCCCTGCTTGTTTATGTACCACATAACTGTGCTGTTGTCTGTCTTTATCAGGAGCTGGCCTGGAAAGATAAGGTATTTGAAGGCTGTCAGAGCATTCTGTACAGCTAGCATCTCTTTTTAATTGATATGCAGGGGAACTTGTTCTGGGTTCTATTTGCCTTGAATGCATTTGCCTGCCATGTGAGCCCCCCATACATAGTCTGATGTGTCTGCTGTCAAGGTTTGGGTGGCGGGGGGGTTGAGTGAAAGGAAGTCCCTTGTTGTGGTTGCATGCCTCTGCCCACCAAAGGAACTGCCCTTAGACAAGGTACGATAGGAATCACTGTTTGCAGGTCCTGAGAATGTTGACACCAGAGACTTTTTAAGTACCATTGAAGTTTCCTCATATGTACTCTTGCATATGGAGTTAGCAGAATGCCTGAGGCCACGAACCCTAGGGCCTGCAGTATTTTCCTTGCAGATAGCTGGGTTTTGGTGGCCATTAGTTTGAAATAGTTTGTCAAACGGACCTGCTTTTCTGGAGTGAGGAATGCCATCTGGGAAGTTGTGTTCAAGCTTGCTCCCGGGAATACAATTTGTTGTCTGGGCACCAGTTGTGATTTATTTTCGTTGATGGTGTATCCCAGTGAAGTTAGAAGTCTTTCTACAAATGCTAGGTGCTGAAGTAGCAATTCCTGACTGTCCGCCTGAATCAGGCAATCGTCCAAGTACAGGTAAATTTGAATATTTCTCTGCCTGCAGTATGCAATGGCTGGAGTCAGGCACTTTGTGAATATTCTGGGTGCAGTAGATAAGACAAAGGGAAGTGCAGAGAACTGAAACATAGATATTTCCTGCAAGAATCCCTTATGGGGATGTGCAGATAAGCTTCTTTTAAGTCTAGGGTGACTAACCAGGCATCCTTGACTAGCATAGGAAGAAGCTGTTACAGTGTAAGCATTTTGAATTTTGGGACCACCAGAAAGGTGTTGAGAATTGATAGATCCAGGATAGGGCGCCAAGAGCTCTCTTTTCTGGGCACCAGAACAGTATGGAGCAGAAACCCTGTCCCCTTTGTTCTACTGGAACAGGCTGAACAGTCCTGATATGGAGAAGGGAAAGGACTTGCTTTTGAGCATCTGCCCACTGGTTTGGAGGAAGGTCTGGCAACCCGCTTGGGGTTGGCAGTGAGTGGAAGTAGAATCTGTATCCCAGGGATACAATGTTTAGAACCCATCAGTCCTGTGTAATGGACATCCAGTTTTTTGCATGAAGGGTGAGTTTTCCTCCTAGGGGTGCAAGTACTTGGGCATGGCTGGGAAGGATAATTGGAAAGTCATTGTGAACTTTTTCCATAATGAGGTGGCTTACCACTCCCTGTTTTTGAGGTGGGAACACTCCATTGTTTAGATCTCTGCATACTATGAGACTGTAGTTTTGGGGGGTCTGTTTCCCCTGGGTTTGGACTGAGAAGGCCTGGGAGGGACTGGAAAAGACCAGTTTTTTTGAAGGCCAATGCCTACTGAATCTAGGTGGCTGCACCTGTAAGAAATCTTTGACAGTTTTCATAGATTTAGCTTTTTCTTCCATCTTTTTAAGAACTTCTTCTGCTTTTGTGCCAAACAAATTATCCTGATTTAATGGAGCATCTAGTAATTTTGCTTTGACATGGTCTGGCAAGACTTGTTCCTTCAGCCAAGCATGCCTTCTCAGTACAGATCAAGTGACAGCAGCCCTGCAAGATGCTTCTAAGGCTTCAAACCCACACTGCAGAGTATATTTACTAACTTGGTTTGCAGAATGCATTAACTCTTGTAAATCTTTATTTTCTGCACCATCTGGAGGCAACACCATGTTTTGTTTAATTAGTTCCATAATATGTTGCTTGTACTTCAACGTGTGAAACTGGCAATTCAAAGCCCTGATGGCAAGAGTTGCAGATGTATATACCTTCTTATCCCATCTGTCTAAAGCTCTAGAATCCCTGTCTGAAGGGGTAGGGTTTTTGGCTGTAGTAGCCTTAATGCCTTAAGATCCATGGGAAATGGTCTGTGGATCCGCAGTAGGATTCTTAAAGAGAAATTTGTGAGAGTCAGGTACTCTGTAGTACCTCTCAGGTTTTCTAGGAGCTGGTGGTAAAGTATCAGGAGTAAGACTGGATTCCATGTGGACATCATCTACAATATCCAGGACAGGGGATATAGCTAGAGGCCTGTGCTAAGGCAAATAAAGAAATTCCCTGAGTCTCTTTTTGGACTGAGGATAATCCTGGCATTCCCAACGGAAATGCTCTCTTAAGGTATGCAAGGTTTCACCAAAAGAAAAATCCTCTGGAGGAGAGGTAGAGGGAATGGATTCCTCTGCATCTGAATCTTCATAGGTAGATAAGGGTATGTCCTGGTAGTCAGAAGGGCCAGAGTCATCGGACTCCTGGTCTGTAGAATCAGAAGGAAATTAAATTCTTTGTCTTTTAGCAAGGGAAGGCTGGCTTCCCCTAATTAGAGTAATACGGTCTTCAGCCATTCTAAGCATTTGTTTTTGTGGCATGGAAGCTTGAACATGCGCTTTGGACGTCGGTTTTCTAGGCGTAGTGCAAACTCTGGGCGTGAGAAATTTGGTAGTTTTAGTTAAAAAAGAAGCTGTCAGTTTAATATGAATATCGGAAGGTCTGAATACACCCTTAGAAGCTGGTACCTGCACAGCAGCTCCAGACCCATCCAAGGTAGAGACATCCGCAGGTTCCATAGTCGAAGAAGCATCTCGTGGCATACCGGACTCTGAATGGATCTCAGCAGAGGCCTGTGAATCTGTAGAAGCAGGCATCAGGGGCTGCAAAGGCGCCTCACTGAGTACCGGCGGACTGGGGACTAGCTTTACGGAAGTGTCGTCGGCAGTTTTTGACCTATGGGGTCTGTCTCTGTCTTTGTCTTTGCGCTTTTTCAGAAGATCAGTAGTCGGATGGCTTACCGAAGCCATTTCAGAATACGGAGAACGAGAGCGAAAGAATTTAGCTACAAAAATAGCCTGACGAAGAATGGTTCGGGTGTTAAACAAGACACAAAATCGACAGCGAGGGACGTTGTGGTCTGGGCCTAAACAGGTGATGCAGTAAGAATGAAAATCTCTGTGAGGTATTTGCTTTCCACAGGCAAGACAATTGTTAACTTTTTCTGACATCGGTTAGAGCAAGAAAAAAGAATCCCCAACGGGGTACTTAGCTTTAGAAGACTTCAGGTTTGAAACTCAAAAAACGAAAATTTAAAGTAGCGGCCGACCGGCACTGGCGAACTGCTTCTGCTTCAGGCTCCTTCTCGGCAAGAAAGACTGATGTAATGGCATCGGCTGCATGTTTTAAACCCCTGACGACCTAATGTCATGGAAGAGGAGACAGCATCCGACGCAGAAATCCCAAGACTCCTGAATTCGGGCCGACTGAGGGCTACCTGCAGGCAGATAACCCAAGTGTGATGACTGCAACAGTGAAACATGAAGAACATCTGCATATTTATTGGCTGCTTCTTTTTTTAAATGTTATATTTAATAACTGAATTGTGTAATTTGACATGGTCTGAAAAAGTTTTTACAAAAGCGCTTACCAGTTTTATTTATTAAAGTGTTTACAAGTACCTTCTAGCCTTTGGCACAGTTTTTTACTAATATTTTATGTTTTATGTGCTTCTAATTCTCGTTTGGTGGTTTTGCTCTTTTTACTCTTTAAGAATATTTTTCCAACTACAGAGATACTGGTACACAACCTTTTACTCCAAGAGAACCCTTATATCCAAGATTTTTTAAAGCAAGAAGTAGTCCTACTCAGAATTTTCTCTTTTAAATTATTTATACTTTATCAGAAAAAAAAATTATACTTTTCAGAAAAATCAAATATTGTGGAAGGTTTTCCCTGAAGGGAACTTATCTATCCAACAACAGATAACTATAATCCAACCATCAAGCCTCTTAAGCCCGGAAGAGTATGCACTCTCTAATGCCAGCAAGAAAGTACTCATACTTTTCATGTGAAGGCTGCTAATTTTCTCCACTCAGCTGCTCATGCAACCAACAGCCTAGGCACATGTGGAAGGAACTCTAGGTTTTGGAAGACTGGCCAGCCATTATATCCTTAGCAGGATATAACCCATACCGCTAAGGCTACTGCAGCAGTGATTATGATGAACATCTAGAGCTACTGGGCTGTTCCATTCACTCCAACTCTTCCATCACTCCTAGTTTGAGCATCTTTTGAACCTGTCTTCTTACTAATTGCTTCTGACACTGGTAATTTGTAAGGTCTCTATCGGGTGCCAATATATTATATTCTATCAGTTTAGTTCTCCCATTATATATGAAAACACTCCTTTATTTCTTAAAAGAAATTCTTTAGCTACACTTCAGTTAGGAATTCCTTGGTCTCTCTGTATGCACTTCATCTTATAAGTTGACCAAGGAACCTTCTACTTTTTACCAGGGTTTCAATACATTAAAATGATATATCTGGTCTAGCTTTCTCTTTCCTGATGTCTAACTTGTAAGTTCATTGCATTTACACTTTTCAACACCTCATATGGCCCTTGCCACTTAACCAGAAATTTGTTTTCCATGGAAGGCATTAATACTAATAGAGGAATTAACCCAGGAAAGCAGTCAAGTCAAGCATTCATATTACAAACTTGTTTCTGCATTTTCCTGGCTTTCTGCATTAACTTACACTGCTCCATTGTGGTGCAACACCTGTTTTTGCTGAGGTCAGCAGACAGCAAGGTAAGAGAATTTGTGCTTTTCTCCACTAATGTCAATTTCGCGATTGTTTTTTTTTTTTTTTTTTTTGGGGGTGTAGGGGTACAGGTGGCTTCCCTACACACAAAAACATTCTGATTTTGTTATTTTACCTAGGGTGTTATGCACTCTATGAGACTGACAGGATAGACAGAACCCCTTGGTTTTGATATTTTGAATTTGGTGTATTCATCTGCTGAAGTACATTTTTCATCAATGAAATAGTATAGAAGTGATACAGATCCAAAATTCAAAAGCCAGTCATCTTCCTTTTGTGTATCCACCTGTTTTCTGGAGTATTTATGAGGTAAGCTTAGAACAAGTGCCCCATCCACAAAACTGGGTTGAAGTATAATGCCAATACGTATACAGCTTAATATCACAGGGTTTCAGTAGCTGAAGTATGTTGCAGTATACTGACGGTGGTATACCTTACCAAAAACATAAAAACTAAAATGTTCATAAGACTACGTCAGTCATTACTAACAACAGAGAAAATACACAACAGTGTTAAAATCATGACATATTAAAACAAAGCTGAATACTAAACGCTAAGTAGTAAACAGCTGGAATAAAAATTAGCAGTTCTTTTGCAAAATCACAAAGTAATAAAGTATTTAAAAAAATGGCTGCTAATTTTTTGAATGTTACTTGAATGATGCTAAAACTTACAAACCAATTTTGGAATATGTGCTGTTGTCTAAAATGATAATTAAGAAAACTAAGATTTGATCTGTTTAACTAATTACATAAATTATTTACTTAATTTGAAACAATCTTTACCTTGGAACTTTTTCAAGTTTTTATAACATTTAATTAAAATTTACTTTTCGATGTTAGTTTATACAAAAGTTAATAATCCATTTCTTGCATTCACTGAGATCTTTACCTTAAGAATACAATTATTAAGAAGTTTATAATGCATTCATAATGGTTAGTTTCAAAGGGCAAAAATGTAACAGTGTTAAAACTCTCTGTGCTTTTGGACTGATCATATGAAAGCATAACTACATGGTATATGAAGATAAAAGTAAAATACACATCAATACACATGATCTGGCAAGCCATATGAAGAAAAAAATAGTTTCACACTGCACGTTATATTAACTAGAAGAGGAGACAGAAGTTATCTGAAGGGATAATTAAGGAAACACAATCTGTCTGTAAGACCAGCTACTTCCCTCTACTTGCTGACAGGCTTGAGAATGTAAACATGAAAAACTATATTACATTTTATCAATGGTTGTTTTAGAGGATAGACATATAAACGGTGTTAACTACTGCTGTGCAGCTGATAATATTAAAACAAAGGTTGATGACAGACTATAATAAAGATGAACACTTATGAATTATTACAAAGTAAGGAGTTAGGACTGCAAGCTAGCATAACAGATTCTCTTGTCCAATACTACAAATTATGTTACAAAAAAAATGGATAAATACTGAACCTTAATATTTGTTGAATTACTTCAGTTTACTAAATTAAAAATGGTAAGTGTCATGTTTGTTTATAAAAATGTTTTGTTACTAATTTCACTATGTGTAGGTAAACTATATATTGGTAGTAATAGTGGAAGACTGATGGAAGATGAAAGTTTGAGTTAGAGATACTGTCAGTAAGATAAGGAATGAAAGCAGTAACCTGTTATTAGAGAACAAATACCCGAGGAACATTTACTCAAAATAATGAAGAGACAGGAAAGAAATTTCCATGGAAGTTACATATTCCACTATATGTCCTGTTAAGTTTAATGTCCAAATGGGTACATTAGTTGCAGTAAATGGACATATAAGACTGCCAGGAGAGACAAAGAGAGAGAGACAAAAAGAGAATGTGTGAAAGGGAGAGAGAGAGAGGGAGAGAGAGAAAGAGAGTGAGAGAGAGGGAGAGAGAGAGAGGGAGAGGGGGGGAGAGAGAGAGAGATGCACAGAGACAGAAGCAGAGAAATAAAATGTTTATGAAGTAAAGAAATTACCATTTCTGGTAAGGATTCTTTTTTTATATATTGATAGTGATGGGGTAGATCAAGACAAAAACATTTTGAAAACTAGAGGACTGTGAAACTGTGTTGCCCTTTCCTCATACCTTGCCGGTTATACCGAAGGGGTAGCTGAGACATTGCATGGGAGGTAATTAATATAACTGGAAGATAATAACTAGACAAAAGATAAGACAGGATGAGTATAGGTAAGGATGAAAAATTATATTAATTAAGAGTGCCAGTTGTGTTAATTGATTTTACAGGCCAGACAGGACAATAAAAGGAGGCATAAAACAAATGTGTTATTTATTTTATTTATTTTTATTTGAATAGGTTAACTGGGGGTACAGTACTAACCAAAATCAACTCATTTCAGTCACAACCTGGGCGAAATTGAAGAAATACAACAATGCGAATAGTAAGTACAATGAAATACATGTGTATCAGGAACAAAACAAATAGTAGTTATGGACAGTTTACACAAAAAACACAATACACAATGTATGCAAATAAATCAAAGTGACAAATGAGACAGCTATGCATCAAGGAGGATACAGAAGTTAGGTAGAATAAGAAAGCGAATACAGCGAGAGATTGTGGGAAATTAGATACTTTGTTAAAGTGGTAGATAATTAGGTAATGTGCTAAAAGAAAGGTGGATGCTCTTCTGGTCTTCTGTTGGGTTACCTGATAGGTGGAAGAAAGAACTCTTTGAAAGAGGAAGGGGAATGTTATGGACTGGTGAGAATACAAGTTAATAGAAAATGGCATGAACAGATGTTTAGAGTGCATCAAGAAGACCTTGCAGATTAACTGGTGTGGAACACTGGGTGGGATACTGAAACCAAACAAAAAGAAAGTATGTGATCGATGGTATAATGACTTGCAGGATAAAGCACTGATTGCAATGGTATTAAGTGAAAATGGGGTACATTTAAAGATGAAGACTGTGAATTACAGCTTGAAATTTCAGTATGAAAGGGCAATATAAAGGGCATGATAACTTGTTTCACTGACAAAGAGTTTTATGGGCAAAAGCTGAAAGCACCAAATTTTACAGGAGATAAAGAATATTAGTAAACAGAAGAACCAATAAAATTTAATTAGGAATGATTTAAGGTGCAAAGTGTTTTTTGCTTTTATTGGACATAAGAGGGATACCAATGATAGCAAAAGGGAGTGGGGGACAAATATTTAGTTTAAAGATAAATCCAACTTTACTCTCAAAAGACTAGCGAAAGAAAGCTCCTGTTTTCTCTGTGTAATAGAAGAAATTATTCAAGATGTTTCATGAATCCCTCATGAGTAGCACAGCCCATTAATCTTTAACTGTTGTATCCACAATAGCAATAATGAAGACTCTTGGCCCAGACAGACCTCCCCACCTCCCTCAATCCTACTCAAACCCTTGCAGCTGTCGCATTATGGACACTCAGTATACCACAGGTAGACATACGAGATTAATAAACCCAAGTGCTGCTGGTAGGGGCTCCTGCACAGCAGTCCAAATAAATTTGAAGCATGGATCCCCTAACAACAGTTGTCAACTTATTCAACATGAAATAATTAGAGTTCCATTGTGTTCCTCTTATTTAGATCAGCAGCAAGATGCAACCACCCAACAGATCCATTGCCTCTTCCAGCTATAATTGATACCATTGCCCTCCACAAACTGGGACTGGTGCTTTTTTAACACCTTTACTGAATTATCACTTCTGATATAGGCAAACTTAAATTTATATAAAAAGTCATTAAACCATAATAACTTCACATTTACAAATATATATTGTTATATGCAATATAACCAAAACAACATTACATAATTTGTTCAATTTCTGCTTTCTTTTAAACCCCATTCCTCCTTCAAAACATTTTTCTGAATATACTGTTTCCACAATTTCCATGTCTTTCTATGTAATTCTCTCCTACTCTTTTTTAGAGATCCCACTTAATGTCCCTTTATCTCTGTTATAACATTCACTACTTCAAGTATAGTTGGTTTAGACTTTGATTTCCATTTTCTAGTATCTGCTTTTTTGGCAGCCACCAGAATTAAAACTTAGCAAGGCCTTACTATGTCAAGGCAATTTAGATCCTTTAAATCACGTAATCCTAAACCTCCTTGTTCTATTGGGAGGATCAACGTATCCCACTTGACTCATGCCCTTTTCCCCTCCCAGAAAAAAATCCTTCAGCTCTTTGTTAATTACTATCCACAACCTCTCTGGTTGATAAAAATATGCCTGACCTGTGTGCAAAACTATAACTGTATCTTTCTATCCATATCTATAAACAAGAGCTTCCAGTTTCTTACTTTTTGTATTATCATTTGTTTAATCTCTTCCCACATATCCTTGGCTGACATAACAGATGCCTTTTTATTCCATACTTCTTAATACTTCTTTTTATCATGTCCCATAAATATGGGTATTGCTGAACCAATTCATGTGTGTACAACTTATCTCTATAGCCTTTGTTTTATCTTCTTTATTTTTTTATCCTGAAAAAAAAAGAACAATCTCAGAATGTTCCACAACACTAAGATGTTTTTTTCTAGTTCCACCAGGTACAAAATAATATAATTTGCAAATAAAGGCAATTTTTCTTGAACACCATACCAATTATATCCTTGAATTTCTAAGTCCCTTATTTTCCTTGCCAACTGTTCTACATGTAATGCAAATAGCAAAGGAGAAAGAAGACAACCCCACCTGGTTTCTCTGTTCAGACACAATTTATCAGATAGAAACCTTCTAAATTTGATTTTGGCCTCTAATCGCTCATATATCCTTCTAATTAACCTTATTATTGTATAAGGAAATGCAAAGGTTTCCACTGCCATACTCATAAAATCCCAAGTTTCTCTTCTGAATGATTTCTCTTCATCAAGACCTACCAACAGCAGTGGTATTTTCTTACATTATGCATCTCTCCGGATCATTTTTGTTCTACTACTGTTGTCTAATGTTTGCCTCCCCTCCACAAAGCCACACTGATCTATATCTATCAATTCTGGCATCCCCTTTGCTATTCTTTTAGTCATTAATAACATAAGTACTTTATAGTCATGGTTTAAAGTTGAAATGGGTCTATATGAACCTGTATCTGATGGGCCTTTATTACAGTAACCACACCTTTTTCCAGGATGTTCTTGCCTCCCCTCCATTTAAAATAATGTTAAGCAAAACCTTCCAGGTCTTTATCATTTTCCTTCCTTCTTAGCTTCCAAACTTCCACCGGAATACTATCTATTCCAGGAGAGCTTCCTGCAGACTGGTTACACATCACCATTTTTATCTCATCTCCTCCTACCTTAACTGTTAGTTGTTGAGCCTGATCTACCTCTAACCTTGCTATATTTAAGTCTTCCATAAATATTTCCATTTGTGCATTTTCTTGATTCCTCTACTTTTCTGCTTTATACAAATTTCATAAAATTTCCAAAATATCTTTAATACTTTTACAGGATCTTTGGTTATTTCTCTTGTTATAGGCTCCCTAAGTCTGGCAACAACACTTTCTATTTTCTTTCGCCTAAGTTGTTGTGTCAAGTTTTTGTACTCTGGAGTTATTATCAAAAAAAACAGTTGTTTAACAGCAGTTTTCCTAAACTCAGACATATTATCCAAGTACTCCCTTATTTTCTCTTTAGCTTTCTGCAATTACGCCTCTTCTTGTTCTGTGGGATTCCCATTATTGTGTAATATTTTAACCTTTGTTAGCCCTCTAAATAATTTTTATTAATTGTTAACCAGATCTCCTTTTCTTTTATTTTCATCTTATTTTTAAATTCCACTTTCATTTTATCCCACTCACTACCTATAACTTCTGGAGTACTTTCTATCTTCCCTAATAACTCCCGGATAATTTCCACTACCCATACCTTACATTCCCCTCTTTTTAACAGATAGGTGGGAAAGAGCCAGTGTCTTATCTTTACTTCATTAAACTGCATTTTTATCTTAGTAGTTATTGGTTCATGATTTGATTAACCTGTTTGTAGGGTTAATCCTTTATATATTTTTTCTTATAATCAACATTGGAACTTATGTCACATTTTACAAGACTTTTTGTTTTAATAAAAACCCTCAAATAAAAAAAAAACACTCCAAGAACACCTCCATAACCTGTTAACTTAATACAAACACATACAAATATGTATATTTTCAAATCATGAAGTTTAACCCTCCTAACAGGAACATTTGTCCCAAACAGACAATTGCTAACACAGGCCTTAGTTTACAAATGCTAAGACGTATATTATTGCCTGTGCTTCTACACACACTAATTGGCATCTGTTCTTTTTTTCCCATTATTTCCCTCCAAATGTGAAAACAACTTGAATGCTTTCAGAAACCATTAACTTTTAGCTTTGCAGAAACCAGTATTCAGGCTTTTATTGCACTATTATCAGCATGTCTCCAAGGAAATGTACAACAGAAAAAAATGTATTGTTCAGCTGCAGCCTGAAAGACAAGCTGAACCTTTTTTTGCTAAAGGAATTTTTTTTCATTATATTCAATGTTCTCATATTTACATGTTTCAACTTAAAATCTGTTATCAGATTAAGCCAAGGGTCTTAATCCAGACATTCACCTATACAAAAGTAACAGAAAACATATCAGTTCTACATATATTATGATGTGTACTTTTGTACCCCCTCCTTTCCCTCAACAACCTCACATTACAGCTTCTTTACTTAAACATGCTTTTGTCTTGCTTTTCTTCCATTTTTTCACTGTAATGCCTACATGTTTTAATACAAAAAAGAGAAGAAAGAAAGAAAGAAAGAAAGAAAGAAAGAAAGAAAGAGAAAAGGAAGTAGAGAAAAACAGCTATATGTTTACTTTAGTAACTTTATCACAACCAAGAACTGAAAAATACTTCACTATAAAACATGCAATTTATATTGTGAAAGGTTTCACAGAAATACTGTTAAGAACAGACACTCTTTAGAGTTACCTTTTTCCTTCTTGTTCCCCTTCCTTCAGTGTACTTTCAAACATTAATGGCATGAAGTCAAGCAAATACATTTCAGTTCCCCACAAGTTTAACAAAGTTAACAACAGTCCACTCTTTCCACTTTTTCCTTATACAACCATATTTCACAAATGCAATTGATGCTTTGCAGTCTCACATTTATTCACTAATTTCCATGTTTCAGGTCGTCTTCCTGTTCATCTCCATCTTCCAGCTCCAGATTCTAATTCAATTCCAAGGTACTCCTGGTTCATTTGGTCAACTTCTGTGCTTTCCTCTGCCTCTCAAACATTTTCCTTTGGAACAGTGGAACAGGTTTTACTAGCAAAGTCTACCCATGTGCTTACTAGCAAAGTCTACCCATGTGCTTTACTATCAGAAGAATGAGAAGCAGAATCCCATTCTGCTTGATAGCTCACTGTTTGAAAAGTTTTTGTATTTCCTCATTAGCCTGATCAGCGTCAAAAATGACTTTGATCCTCCACAAAAACATATTCTGAAGACAGCTGGATGCAGCAGCTTGAATCTCACACCTGACTCTTGACATTCCCTGATTGCTGGAATAAATTTGTTTCTCTTCTGCCTGATGTACAATGAATATTCATTTTTCAGAAACAATCTATTGTCTCCAACTTTTAATACGTTGCCCTTCTGCCACAGTTTTGTCAGGATCAACTCTTTCTGCTGGTAGATTTGCATCTTTACTAATACAGATATTTTCTGCTTTCTCATGGTTAGATTTGGAGCACACACAGTGTGCCCCTTCAATTAGCAGCCCCTGTTGTGGAATACCAATCCAGTTGCTTATTTGTGCCTTCATAAAATTACTACAGTCTGCTCCTTCTAGTTTTTCTGGTACAGCAAAAAATCTCAGATTTTCCCTATGTGCTCTGTCCTCTAATTCTATTATTTTTTGAAACATCTGTTTTTGAGCGGTCTTATACTTAACCAGACTTTTCTTCATTTTGACCTCTGATTTTTATCTACATCTGATTTTTACAGTTTTATCATATCTTCTGAAAGTCTGTTTAAAGCTCCTTCCATTTCTTATACCCTTTATTAATTGACTTGATATAATCCTTCATTATTTTGTTTATTTTAATCAGCTCTGAGCACATCTGATTTATTTTTTCCTCTAGATTACCGGAAGCCATGTCATTTTGGAGCTATAACTGCTTCTTGCTGAACAACTGCAGGATTCTACCAAGCCAGTGTTTTCTTCTCAACTTTTCTGGTTGATTTTCTTTCAGGCTCTCTTAGTTTCTTCTTTGCTGACATCCAGGCAGTGTACTTACTAGCCAGTAACTGAATTTACTAAATGTGACACGAGTTCCTGGCCCTTGTGTTTCAGTTTCATTTTTCACATTGGCAGAGCAGAAGTCAAGATGTTGATCAGTGTACAGCCATCTTGGAAGGGTCACAGTAACTGGAGCTTTGACCTCCCCCAGCTCAGGGACGAAGGCTACACCCTTCCTAGACTGGAAGACAGCACATCCATTTCTTCAAGCATCACAGTTCCTGAACTCTAACTGCTACCAGCATGGCCTTTCCACTGCTGTCAAGATTCAGAGGGCCTTGTCTACAACCAGCCTGTCTGTAATCAAACATGCCAACTCAACTCCCTTCCAAAACTGCCAATGACTGGCGCTCCAGTTCCCCTATGTCTTCCCTATTTTTTCAAAGATCGAGGTTCTAGCCTCTGGATCCAATGTCTCAAAGCAATCGAGTCACTTGCATGTTTCTCCATTCACTCTTGCCAGATGCATGCATCCTGTGCATAGTCTCTTCTACCTACAAAGTCAGTTATCAGTCACCCCTCTCAACAAGTGGCTCTATCCTGGCAGTCATCTATGTTTATCACCCATCCTCAGAGCTTCCCACCCAATAAAATGGTGATAGGTTTGAGCCCACCAATATGCCATAACATCTCCTGAGCCATGGTTTGCTGCAAAGACATCCATAAACTAACATTAGACTAATTAATCTCACCTCAATAGTACAATACAGAAAAAAACAGCTTAGCATATCACTTATGTATTAAATAGAACTTTACACCTAGCTAGTCCTCTCTCTCACCCCCATCCTAGGGACCATATACATATCACCAGGCTGTCAGTGTTACACAGCAATAGTCTGCAGTACTAATCCATGCATTCATGATAAGGAACAGACAATTATAAGGAAATTCCTTTCACCAATTGTCACTGTTCACAAATAATGCATAAGCCAAAGCACTGATTACCTATCTTGTGGTCCCGCCTTCTAACAGCAGATTACACTTTTTCAATATATACCTGTCTTAGCAGACTTAAGAGAAAGGAAGGGGTTCCACTTATTGATCAGGTTATTATAATAACTCATGCTACATAATAAGAAACTATACCAAAACAGGAAAATGTTAGGATTCTGTAATCTTTTCAAATAAACCATATTTATGCTATACACTTATTTTCATGTACATATCATTTTTTTATTATAATCAACTGAAGCCTGCAATTTTTCAGAATTAGTTCTCAGGTAATTTATTTAGCTACTGTGGTAATTTATGTTTTGCAATAGAGGTGAACTCTGTCTTGAGCCCCCCTATTATTTGTAGAAGTTCTAACATTTGTTTTAAAGTTCTAACGATTCTTATGTTTTTTTCTTCAGGTGTTGTCATGTCACTAGTTTTAAAGCTTTAACCATCCAAATCTGCAATAGGTAAATGAATTCCTTCCTCTGATATTTACCAGTATAAAAGTTAGTATCTGGTATTAATAAATATAACTTGGGGGTTAGCAGAAGGCAACACTAAATACAACAGATCCATAAAGACCATGTCAGCCAAAGAGTTTCCTGCATAAACTAAAACAGCATATTGCTGACATAAAGGAAGCTTTGGTTGTGTGTCTCAGGCATCAGTGGTAGCCAGGCCACGTGATGTAGATAGCTCTGTTTAACCTTCCCTGGCTGGCAAGTGCAACTTTCGGTAAATGGTAGGACTGCACATGGTGGAATGAGAAATCTTCCTGTTATCACATCAGAAATACTATCTGAATCAAGCAGCTATTACTACCACAGGCCCTTACTACAGTCATGTATGCCTTGGTGTTTCTTGGCCTAGATGCCGGAGATCTCAAGAACCTTCCAGTTGTGCAGAATGCTGCTGCACAATTACTGAGAGATGATCCTCTCTATTCAAACATAATACCTGTGCTGTACAGCCTCAAGGCCTCTCTGCAAGGTATTACTTACTTACTTAGACCTACATGACCTGGGTATCTCCTATGTTACAGAGCTTCTAGTACCCTGTCAAATGATACAGTTCCTCTTTTTAGCTCAGGATGTAGTGGGACATTTCAGTTAGTGTTCATTTTCTTGTCAGCTCACACTCCTGTAGAATTTAATATCTTGTCTGCTACATATGGAATGTACCAAACAGACTTATTTTAACAACAGACAAATCTTTTCCAACAAATTAATGTAATATCAAGGTTTTAATTTTACTAAATTATTAATTTTAATATACATTCATGAATATCGGTTTTCTGGTTGATTGTGAGGTTTCAAGTAAATTAATAAAAATTGATCTACACAAGATCTGCAAGCAAAGTACATTACAACAAGCAATAACCCACCAAATGTGTATGTCAGAATCTAATCTACCACAGCTGACACCAGAGATTGTGATTTTTGCTTTTATCAGCTTCACAAATCACTATATAACTAACCACTTGAAAATATATGTCCAACCACTTGAAAAAAATATGTCCAACTATTGAATGGAATGTACAAATAAGGAAACATCTTTATGTTAAATGACTGTTGCAGCCATTCAAATTTGCATTTGATGGTATGAATCATAATATCTCACTAAGTACTCTCAGACAGAAGACATGTACACTGAAAGTAGTTGTCATGTCACTGTGTGTTATAAAATTTTATGTGAACTAAAAATTGTGAGGGAAAAGGTAAAGCAGATTAGATGAGCATTGAGTCCTTATAAAATCAAACCAGTCATTTTAGATGACTTCATCAATGGAGGGTGAAGTGCTCTGGAAGAAATAATTAAATGCTGCTTGGAGGGTAAAGAAAGAATACTAGCTGGCTAACAAAGAGGCTAAGAGAGATGTTGGAATAGCAAAAAACCACGCATCAGGGGCACTCTATCAGCTTCTGAAAAGTGACTTACTAGGCGCAAAGAAACTCTAAACATACTGCAAGGCAAAGGGAGAAAGATAAAGATAGTCAAATACCTTTCATAAAGGATGCCAGCAGCAACCTACTCACTAGTCCATAGGGCATCAAAGGCAGATGGAGGGAGTACTTCCAACAACTTTTGAATGAAGAAAACCCCACAGAAGCTGTACTGTTTCCAAACACAGCCTGCAATGAAAGAAGCAGAGGAGCCCACCCAAGAAGTAAGAACACCATTAAGGAAAATGAAGTCAGGGAAAGCAACAGGCTCAGATGTGGTCACAAAAGATAAGATAAAGATGCTGGGTGAGATACGGGTGAAATGGCTCTTAAGGGTACTCATAGCAGTGTGGAAAGAAAGGTGTATCCCAGATGACTGGAGAATAAGCATACTAGTTTCAGTCTACAAGGACAAATGGGACATTCACAACTGTGGTCAGTACAGAGGTATCAAACTCCTATGAAACTATAGGAAAGTCCTTTAGAGGCTGACTGACAAAGAAATACACAGAGCAGTAGAAAGTAAGATGGAAGATGAGCAGTTCGAATTCAGATCAGGATGCAGAACAACTGACCTGATGTTTGCAGTGAGATAGACAGCTGAGAAGAAGTTAGAGATGAGGAAAGAGTCCAACTGGGCATTCCTAGACTTGGAGAAAGCGTATGACAAGGCCCAAGAAAGCTTATTTGGGTAGTCCTGCAGTGGTCTGAAGTCCCAGAAAAATTAGTAGAATTAGTGTAGGCTATGTACAAGGACCCAATGACTCAAATACAGTGTTCGGCCTCAAAGAGGAGTTCCCAGTAGGATTGGGTGTGTATCAGGGTTCAGCTCTAAGCCTACTGCTGTAAATACTGGTGATGGACTACATTCAGAGGGGACAAACCAACAAAGTTGCTGTATGCAGACAATGTGGCATTACAGTCAAACTCCGAGCAAGAACAGGGGAATAGAATTCAAAACTGAAGGCACATGGGATGAAACTGAGTACAGATAAGGCAAACATAATGGCAGCAAATGGGGAAATCAGATCAAGCTGAGAACTGAGACAAAAGAGAAAACAGTGGAACAGGTTAACAGCTTCAAGTATGTTGGAGGGGTGCCTGAGAAAAAGGAAAGTCTGAATGAGGAGGCCAAAGTTGGAATCATACGGACTGCAGCCAACTGGCCCAGAGCATCAGGGATAGTGTATGATAGAAGAATGCCAAAGAAGCTGAAAAGTAAGGTGGATAAAACAGTGGTGAGACCAGTACTACTGTATGAAAAAGAAACCTGGGCAGTAAAGGCCGAGTAGTTGGGGAGAATCACTTTGTAGTGAATGGCAAATATACCAATTTCCATAATGCACCATTTCTGGAAGACCCTGTCCAGATGTGTCCCCTGAATTTGCAACTCCATGAGAAGGCTAAAGGCAGTCTGACAACTTATTTACTTCACCTGGGGTGTCAGTCGTTGAGATAGTGACCCACTGTCAAACAAACATCTCCTATCTGCACAGGGAATATGGCCATATTCCTCTAGCTTGTGGTGGTGGTGCTGCGGTAGCGTTGTCGCCTCACAGTAAGACGCTGTCCGGTTCGATTCTCAGCTACAGCGTCTTCTGCGTGGAGACATGCATGAATGGGCGTACCTTCGTTGAAGGTTGTGCGTCAGGGCTGGTAACTTGGCACGTAAAAGTCAACTACCAATCATTAGTGGACCGGAGTTCCGCTGTGACGACCCCTAACTGGGAAAAGCCGAAAGAAACAACAACAACCTCTAGCTTGCTCAGATATCATACAGCTGACTTGTCAAACCAAACTAAGGAAAAAACATGCACACTTCAACACTAAGGCCTTAGCAGACAACAGGACTGCCCAAAGTTCCAGCTGGCTGATATAAAGCCTGCCAGCTCCAAATGGTGCAACTTCCCCTGTACGACTGAGAAGACAAAGGAAGCTGCATACCTCATCAGAAAAGCATCAATCATCAGAACTTATGATGTAGTTTGGCTGCAGGAAATAGATACTCACTAAACAGATGTTTAGGAAAATCTAGTAATCCATGGCACAGCACCAAGGGTTGACTTACACCAGCAGAAGAGCATCAGTGTGTGGGTGGTAAACCTACACCCAAAGACTATGTGAAGAAAACTGCACAAAATCTAAAACTCCACTCTTAGAAAACATGCGGAGAGGGTGAAATAAGAACCAGCTCAATTAAAACACATACATACTGCATCATAACTCTGCTTGGCACCTGGGTCAAGGCTGAAAAGGTTTCTAGGACCAACCCACCTACCTGGTTAATAAAGACAAATCAGTTATTCCTTCATAAAATAGGCAGCAAAGCTGTGAAATGTGGAAAAATGTATAATATCTAAGGTTGTTTTTTTCAGAAAAAATACAGCAGAGCTTTAACAAACTGAAAAGGTGTCAGACACAAACACGCAGACGCAAATACACACACACACACACACACACACACACACACACACACACACACACACACACACACACACATACACACACACACACACATACACACACACACACACACACACACACACACACACACACACACACACACACACACTAGAAGACTATAGCTCCTTAAACTATATATTTTTGTCAATATATGTCGTCAATGTTAAGTCTAGTAAAATCTCCCTTCCTACATAATTTTATAACTTACTTCGTTATGTATCTTGAAGGGCTGCAAACCTTTCTTTACTGAAATGTAGTCAAACAGTGAAAATTAGGCAAAAGACTTCCAAGAAACTGGACACACACACACGTTGGGAAGCAGAAAATGTATTTAATAACAACAATCTTCATAAACACAAAACTTTCAAGTACAAAACCCTTCTTCAGTGTGAATAAAAAATGTTCTTCTTCAATCCATTAAATACGCAAAATAAAAAGCACAGCCAACCAATCATACACATCAATACATTAATCCTTAATTGGTAAAGCTAAAAAAAATTCATAAAAACTTTTTACCTCACAGAAACAGCTCATCATAATATCAAATAATACAACAGTAGCAACAGCAACGACAACAGTTACAATGAATTGATACACTATATTAAGACATTATATTCTCATCTGTTTTCTTTTAAAATAGATTTAATACTAACAGCTGCATTGAGGCCAGGAGCCTTACCTGCATTCAGCCTTCTTCTTCTTCTTCTTCTTTCAGCTTTTCCCAGTTAGGGGTCGCCACAGAAAATCACCTGTCCGCTCATGATTGGCAGTTATGATCCATCTATATTCTGCTATTTCAAATCTATTATTCATGTGACCCCCTCTAATATTAGGATGTATTACTTGAACTACTGTAAAACTAAATCTTTGTTAAATTCCTTTCTCCGTACAAGGCTTAGAAAGAGCATTCGTTAAAACATTTCACATAATGACTGAAACTTGTTCTGTAATTATATCCCTGCTGCAATTCCCTACGTAAAATGCTGCACACGCTGAACATGTAGCTAAATAAACAATATTTTCTGTTACACAAGTTGCGAAACAACTAATTCCTATGTGTAAAAGGATGTATAAAGTAAAGGTCCGTCAATATAAATTTACAGTGAATACAACTGAGGCATGGAAAAGAGCCCTTTTTAAGCTTTGAGTTAGATCTTTTAAATTATTTGACTCTTTGTAACAAAGCTGTTGCTTTAAATTTCTCCTTTTTCTAAAAGAAAAATGTGGATCCTTGCCAACAATATTATTCAATTCCAAATGTGCACTAACAAGTGTCAAATTATTCTTAATAATGTTTCTAATAATGGCTCTAACATTATAGCTAGTACTATACCTCATGGGACTATTACTTTTTTCTTTATTCCTATTATGTCTTAAATAAACATTTTGCATAAAGTATGGTCTAGCTAATTCATGTCTTTCCCCATCCACATAACATTTAGCATCATTCAACAAGGCATCACTATAATTTCTAGATTTAAACTCACAATGCATTTGTTTTATATGTTCATAATAGGTTTGATCATTAGTATTAAGTCTGTTCATCTAAAGTACTGGGTCCTGACCATCCCTTTAAATATAAGTTGTGGATGCATACTAGCCCTGTGCAGAAATCCATTCACTTTTACATCTTTTTTTGTGTACACTTGTCTGTATGGTCTCATTTTCTAGGCTCAGGGAAAATATCTAAAAAAGCTATCTTTTCTTTCGAAAAATTAATCTTAAATTTAAAAAATTATGTAGTAGCATCGAGATATCCAACAAAATTTACCAAACCAGATTCACCTCCTGTCTAAATTAAAAACACATCATCCACAAACCATGCAAAAAAGGCAACTTAAGAAGTATATTCATTACCCTCATTATGAATATGAGTGTTTTCCCAATGATTTAAGGCTAAGTTTGCATATTTATTTGCAACAGGCATCCCCATCGCAACTCCAGACACTTGGTGATATAAATCTTGTTCAAATAAAAAGACATTGCTATTAAGCACAACTTCTAATAAAGAGCAGACAGTTTCTACTTCTCCTCCACAGAAACCATCATACAGGTTATGGAACTCTCTCTGATCGCATTTATGCCAGGCTCACTGGGTATGACAATGAAAAGAGAGGTGATATTAAGGGTGACAAAATAAAGATTAGACTGAGGATCAGAGGGATACAATTGGTAAAATTTATCAAGAAAATCCCTTGTATCCTTAATGTAACTTTTAACTTTACTCAAATATGGACTTGTGTTTTCAAGATATAAAGAAATCAGTTCAGTAACCCACCCTTTACCTGAGACAATAGCTCTCATGGGTGGGTTATTTAAATCCTTATGTGCCTTAGGAAGTCCATATAAAAAGGAGTAACAGGATGTGAAACAGACAAAAAAATAAAACAATTCCAAACTAATATCATCACATATCTGCAACTCATAAATAAGACTGTTAACTTTATAAACAATAGTATTTAGCTTTCGCTTTTATGTATTTAATGGAGTGAAGAAGTATGTTTTTTATTCACACTGAAGACTGAAGAGGGGTTTTGTACATAAAAGCTTTATGTTTGTGAAGTTCGTTGTTACTGAATACATTTTCTGCTTCCCAGCGTCATTTGTCCGGTTCATTGTAAGTTTTTTGCTGAAATGTAAGCATACTAAACTTCTTTACAACAATGTTTTCCCTTGTATTGTATCAGTCCATTCACTTCCTGCAACGTTTTAAGAGGTACAAAATCTGTACAGACTTATAATTATTGATATAAATACTTTACTGTATATACCTGTCTTGTAATTATGTTTTTTTTCTTTGCTTTCTGAAAAAAGTAACTGCTGTTTTTCCGAGAACTTTCTGAAATTCACTTGTTAATATAAATGTACTGTGATGGAGCTTTTCTCCAAGGGCCTCAGATGAAAATGGGCTCTGCCTAATCAGACTTTCTCAGTCAACAAAGACAAATAAATAAATAAAAGCTACATTAGCACTATTGCATTTATATCTGGTTTGGAACTTTGAAACTTTCTGGATATTTAAGCAATTTTTCATTAGAGAATTTAACGTGGACTCAAAATGGTGACCCAGCAGGAAGTGAAAAGCCAGGACTCCTTTATTTAAATAGAATTGTATCACATTTAAAACAACGTCCTAAGCACGCAATTTGATAGCAACCTGGCTTTTGACCACCATGTTGCTTCCATTGTATGGAAAGCCTTCTACATGGCCCACCTCATAAGTAAGGGTATCTCATCCAGGGACAAGGAGGTCATAACATCCCTGTATTCTTCCCTTATAAGGCCCATTATTGAGTACAACGCCCCTTTCAGCATGTACCTCGCAAAGCACATGCAGCAGCTGGAGAGACCATGGAGGATCCTCACTAGGAGAATTCAGGGCCTCAAACATCTACCATACACAGATAGGCTAAAAGTCTTATCCCTCTATTCAGTTTCATACAGACTCCTCAGAGGTGACCTCTGTCTGGCATAGAAGGTGATCACGGACCCCAACTTGATGGGACTGCTGTATATCACAAGTCAAGCTCCACTCGAATAACTCACACGCACAGCCTTGACCTGGTCTGTAACATCAACAGGACTTGTTGGCGGGACAGATTTGTGTCCCAGAGACTCCCCCATCTATGGAATAGACTGCCTCTCCACCTCAAGCAGAGTACCTCTTTACCCTTTTTTAAGCGCAACCCGGATAACTTGATGGGAAACAGAAAATATACTCCTGGGATTCCACTCATGTCCCTGTTGAACAGGGGCATCAGGTGCTGACTTGTCTAAACATGGGCTAAACTCTTGGCTAGGCTTATAAGAGCCTCAGGGCCAATAGCTTAGTAGCCTCCTATGATCCTATGAAATGAGGATTTGTCTTAAAGAACAGTGTTAACTGAATATTTTACAGTACTGCCTCATTCTAACCCACCACCACTTACCAATGAGGTGGGGGGACAAGCCCCACTGGGGCTCTTGCTTCTGGCTCTAGGCGCCTGGGCTTTCAGGCGTGACCCCACTCCAGGGACAGTGTCAGGTGGGGAGTTTGACTAGGGCAGTATACCTGTCAAAGAATAACACAGGTGTCCTAGGGTGAGCTCAGGGAGGACAGAAACCTCCCATGGAACAGAACGGCAAAAGCTCACTTGCTTGATCTTGAGTTCTCAGTGCAAGAGTCTCTCTGTATATTCAGCCTTTAAAGAGTAATGCCTTACAACTTCGTTTCTCTTTGTATTTCTTTTAGGGTTCCCCAGCTGATCACTAGCTGCTGCAAGGGTCTCTCCTTATCCACCAGATCTATCAAACTAGGCAAGCTACACCTGGACTTTTTGTGACCTACATCTAGGGCCAGTAAGGAGACCAACGCACCCTAGGGCAGAATTATACTGGTGTCAAAAAAAGGTTCTTTTCTACATGCACTAGAGTCACATCCCTCGCTTACACCCATTCTGGTCTGCAGACAGATGTGCCATGAACCTTCTGACATATTATCCCAAATCTGCATCGTCTTCAAAAAAGGCAGCATATTGCTTGAGTCAATTCCCCCCTGCATGTTAGCCTCCACCAGAAATCAACCACAGGGTGTGTCCAAGTGCATCCTGTTCTCCCAGGACAGGCACACCCTCTTTCCCTGTGAGCACCTCAGATGTCTAAGCTGCTAAGTGAACCCAGGTTGCATGGGCCATAGTCAAGACTTTATCCTTCTACACCACAGCACTGGTTGCGTATTGCCTAATTTCTTTAAGCATTTCATTATTTAATTTCAAATGTATGTGGATAGTTGTTTATTAATTAATACAAGGAATAATTACATAAAATTAGTAAATTATAACTGTTTGGATCTGACTCCTGAACAGAGACTGTTCACCCATAGCTACCATAAGCTAATAGTGCAACTGGTTCATTTTTAAGAATATACAGCAATTGTTTCTTGGGTATACAGGATTGGTCTGGCTAGTGGCAGGGTGTTACCATAAAACAGGAAGTAGAAGTAGCACAGAAAAGGTATTACTCCACCACCTCAGAAATCGCTTAGTGTGTGTTTGAATACAGCAGTTTTGCTCAAAGTAGAGTTGATAAGGTAGTCAAGAAAGGGTCTATGTTAGAACAGCGAAGAGGCATTTAATCGAACGCCTTTTCGTTGACACATTAAAGAGCGAATGCATTAAAGCGTGAATGCTCAAAACAGTGATTTCTTTCCCTGGGAAAGAAATCGCTTGGCCTTCCTTGTGTGTTTGCCCCTTTCCCCACTGTAGTGCGATCTCGGAGTTGGTATATTTAGTTAGGGTGTGTAGGGGAGAACCCCCCCCCCCACATTGTAATGTTTGAAAGTGTGTGTGCTTGTGTGTTAGTGCTACCGATTTCTGTCTCAGGGAAAGAAATCAGTGTTCTGAGCGTTCGCACTTTAGTGCGTTTGCTGTTTATGTGTCGATGAAGAGGTGTTCGATTAAACACCTCTTTGCTGTTATGATGTAGACCCGTCGAGAAATGCACTTGGCTAAGAATGAAAAATATAAAACTCATGGAAGCCAGTGGCTATGTTTTTTCCAGTGGCACAAGTGTGAATCTTACTAGGATGTGGTAGGCACTGGTCAAAACCTAAGGTAGCAAAAATATTTGCCACGTGCTCTTAAGTCTATGCACTTCATATATAATGTAAACTGGACATGTATAAACTTCAAAATACTTTTTTCACCAGAAAATGTATATACCCTTGCAGATACAAATTAAATATGCAAAAGCATACACTGCACAGAAATCTATTTATTGTTTAGTCAGAGTATGTTAGGAAACCGTCAAGAATGAGCTCTGTAAATTACAAAAAGATTAGTGTCAAAGCTGACCAGAGTGTAAATCAAAGGAACTGCTACATTACTAACACAGAGAAGATTAGAACCACCTTAGGTACACTTCAAGTTTGAGCCACTAAATCTAGAGACAGACGAGCATCGGCTATAACTGCAAACTCTTTACATTCCCAGATGATCTGAAAATGCAACTTGAATTTATAAAATTGCAGCTGAAAATGAGATGCCAAACTGCAGCTGGGAGAGTGAAACAGCTTGATGTGCAAATGAAGTGATGGCTGAGACTGCCCACAGCCAATGGGGGTGGGAAAACAAGTGAGAAGAAAGAGAAATGCAGCACCAGGGTGAGAATGAGATGTAAACCCTTCACCAAATGTATGTGAGCAGCAAGGGAGAAAACCAAGCCCTGGGTGTCAAGGTCAGCACTAAAACAGTTTCCTTGGTATAAAGTGGGAACGGGTTTGATAGTTTAATTTGGCCATTTCAGCACCAAATAAACCAGGGTCAGTTAGCAAGATTTTAGCTCTTTTGCTCACAGGCAAGGCGATAAATCCAGCTAGCAAATTCAGTCACAATGACTTTCTGGATTACATAAAAGTTAACTGTCTTTGTGACAGCTTTAAGCTAACCCCAGAGGCTTACCAAACAGACAAAGGAGAAAGGCAGGGACAGAGTCAGTGATCTCACTGCAGAGCTAAGCATCCCTATTAATAGATAGGCAGGTACTTGCCAAATTACTGCTTTTGAAATAACAGGAATCTTAAGATAAGGAAAGCAACACTCACTGCTTTGCCTGAGGATATCAGAATCTGGTCTGGCAGACCAGGAGTATGAACACCGCTGAGGAAATGGACATAAAGGATATCCTCTACCTAACCAGCAGAGCACAACTGCACAAGACGACTTTACCAGCTCTACACCTGGGCATAACAGAACCTATGAGAGGCAATTTAAATCTCCACAGCAGGTTACACACACAAAAGGGAAAATCACTGGTTCCAGTATATTTCGAAGTCCTGAGGTTAGATGTTCCTAGTATAACCAAATGAGGCATGTATAGTCCAAATATCCACAGTGACAGAGTGGGGAATAAAAGCCAAGTGAGGGAGCTAAAGTGCAGTTGTGTACACTTACCATAAATGTAGATGTTCGAGTGTATTCACTGTTGCAGACATCACATTTGGGTTATCCCTGCCAGGGTAGCCCTCGGCCGGCCCGAATACCACAGACTTCGTATTTCTGCATCAGTTGCTGTCGCTCGAGGACTGACGTCAGGTCGTCAGTAGTATAAAGAAAGGCAGCCGACGCCATTACATCAGTCTTTCTTGCCCTAACCTGTCAGGAGCCACTAAGTAGGAGTTCAGGTTCTGGTGGAAGAAACCCCAAGAGTGGAAAATAAATACCATAATGTCCCTTGTAAGGAAAGGAGAACAACAAGGTAGAAAGGTAATAAAAGGAGAAAGAGAAGAAAGAGGGATGGAGGGAGGGAAACCAGGACTGCAATGGTGAATACACTCGAACAGCTACATTTATGGTAAGTGTACACAACTGTACTATGTTCTTCATGTCTCACTGTTGCAGTCATCAAATTTGGGTTGATTCCCAAAGCTGAGGAAAAGGGTGAAGGCAGTCAATGAAACTAGGGGCTGGCTAGGATGCCCTGCAAGACTGCAGAAGCAAACCCTGCCCTGGATTTGGAGAAGAGAGGCAGGTGGTAATGATTGGTAAAAGTGTGAACAGATGTTCAGGTGGCAGCCTCCAGGATGTCCCTGGTGGGGACTCCTCTGAGGAAAGCTGCAGAGGTGGAGGCTGCACTGGTGGAGTGTGTCCTGACCCCCTTGGGTGAGGCTTTCCATGCTGTTTGTAGCAGAAATGGATGCAGTGTGCCTCCATTTGGAAATGGTTTGTTTGGAGATGGCTTTGCCTTCTGCCCCTATAGCAAAGCTAACCAGCAATTGATCCAACTTTCTGAAGGATTTAGTCCTGTCTAGACAGAATCTGAGCTGTCTGTGCACATCTAGAGAGTGAAGAATCCTTCCCCCCTTGTTCTAGGGATTAGGGAAAAAAAGGTGGGAAAATCAATGGATTGGTCGAGAGCCACACTGGACACCACCTCAGGCATGAAGGATGGGTTAGTTCTGAGGGATACCCTGTCTGCATGGAAGATGATTAAGGGTTCCACAGCCATGAGTGCCTGCAGCTCAGAGACTCTTCTGGCTGAAGTGATGGCCAGAAGAAATGCTGTCTTTCAGGAGATAAATTTTAGGTCTGCAGAAGAAGCTGGCTTGAAAGGGGGCAGGGTGAGCTTTTCCAATACAAAGTTAAGGTCCCAAGCTGGTGTTGGTGCCCTTCTGGGTGGCCTCAAGTTGCTAGCCCCTCTTAGGAAATGTTTGATCAAAGGGTGTGAGAAAAGAGGCTGCTCAGTGGGAAAATGAGCAGAAATAGCAGAGGCATGAATTTTTATAGAGGAGAAAGAGAGGCCACTGTGTAGTATGTCAGCTAAGTAATCCAGGATGAGGGGGGAGGGCTATGCCGTATTGGCTCCCTTAGCCTGGATCCAGGTGCAGGACCTTTTCCATTTATCAGCATAAGACTTTCTGGTGCTAGGACGTCTGGCCTCATGGATAACATCCAGAACCTGTTTACTGAGGTTGGCAGATTGATTCAGGGTTAGGGAATAAGCCAAGCTGCTAAAATGTGTGTCTGCAATTGGGGCTTCATGAATTCCCCTTCCCTCTGGGTCAAGAGGTTTGGAATCTGAGGAAGATGTCATGGGGGTAGCGAGGACAGGCTGTGCAGCAAGGGGTACCAGTGCTGCCAGGGCCAGTCTGGAGTTATAAGAATGGTCCTTGGTTTTTCCTCCCTTATTTTGAGCAGTACCCTGGGGATGAGAGGTAGGGGAGGAAAGGCATAGACCAACAGATTGACCCAGGGGAAGGACAAGGCATCCACTTTCCAAGCCATGCAGTGATGCTCCCTGGTGCAGAATTTGCTGAGCTGATGGTTGGTGTGGGAGGCAAAGAGGTCGACCTTCGGGGTTCCCCATTTCTGAGTTATTAGGGTGTAGGTACTTCTGCTGAGTTGCCACTCGTGTGGGTCCAGAAGATTTCTGCTTACTTGGTCTGCCAGAGAGTTGAGAGAGCCTGGTAGGAATTGTGCTAAAAGGTGTAGTTGCATGGCAGAAGCTGTGTGCCAAAGGGTCATGGCCAGCCTGCATAGTGGATAGGAGTGAGTCCCTCCCAGCTTGTTGATGTACTGCATCATAGTGGTGTTGTCTGTTTTCATCAGGAGAACCCCTGGAAAGAGAAGGGGGTTTGAAAGCTATCAAGACATGCTGCACAGCCATCATCTCTTTTTGATTTATGTGCAGAGGGATTTGCTGTGGGCTCCACTGGCCCTGTATGCACCTGCTGTCCAGGTGTGCACCCCAAGCGTAGTCTGATGCATCTGTGGTGAGGGTCTGGGCGGCAGGGGGTGGGGAGAAAGGCATTCCCTTGTTGTGGGAGCATGCTGTTGCCCACCAAAGAAAGTCTTTTCTGAGGCAAGGAATTATAGGTCTTGACAGTGTTGGTAGCAATGGCTGTTTAGGTGCCACTGAAGTTTCCTCATATGCAGTCTGGCATATGGAATAAGTAGTATGCAGCTTGCAGGTTCTTCCTTGCAGTTAGATGGGGCCTGGTGGCTAGTTGAGAGAAGTAGGCTGTCAGGAAAATTTGTTTCTCTGGATTAAGGTATGCCATCTGGGAAGCTGTGTCCAGACTTGCTCCCAGAAAGATTATCCTTTGGGTGGGCACCTGTTTGGATTTCTTTTCGTTGACTGTGTACCCTATGGAGGTTAGTAGGGTCTTTACAAAGGCCAGGTGCTTGAGCAGCTTTTCCTGTCTGTCTGCCTAAATAAGGCAGTCGTCTAAGTATGGGTAAATCTGAATATTTCTTTGTCTGCAAAAGGCAATGGCCGGAGCCAGACATTTTGTGAAAACTCTGGGAGCAGTAGATAAGCCAAAGGGAAGTGCAGAGAACTGAAAGTGTGGAGATCCTGCCCTGAAGCGTAGGTATTTCCTGCATTATTCCCTGATAGGAACGTGGAGGTAGGCCTCTTTTAGATCTAGGGTGGCTAGCCAAGCGTCCTTGGAGAGCATGGGTAGCAGTTGCTGGAGGGTGAACATTTTGAATTTTGGGATCACCAGGAAGGTGTTTAGAATGGATAGATCGAGGATGGGATGCCAAGTGCCCTCTTTTCTGGGCACCAGAAAAAGTCTGGAGTAGAAACCGTGGCCTATCTGTTCTGCAGGAACGTGCTCTACTGCCCTCATAGAGAGCATGGAAAGGATTTGCTTTTGAGCCTCTGCTCACTGATTTGGTGGTAAGTCTGGGAAACCTTTTGGGGTTGGAAGGGTGTGGAAGGAAAATTTGTATCCCTGAGACACAATGTTCAAAACCCAGTGGTCCTTGGTAATGGTGGCCCAGGTGTTTGAGTGAAAGGAGAGTTTTCCTCCTAGGGGTAAGTGAAGGTGGGCAGAGAGAGGGGGTGGAGGAGGTGAGTCATTGTGAGTTTTTACCATAAGGGGTGGCTTAGAATAACCTGGTTTTGAAGTGGAGTTAGTCCACTGCTTAGCTCTCTGCATTCCCTGGGATAGCTGTCTGGGAGTCTGCTTCCACGGGGCCTAGGCTGGGTCAGTTTACTGGGAGCAGGAAAGGACCAGTGTTTGGTGGGAGAATGCCTGCTGAACCTAGGGAGCTGGACCTGCAAGAAATCCTTAACTGTTTGCATAGATTTTGCTTTTTCTTCCATCTTTTTTAAGACCTCTTCTGCCTTAGTGTCAAATAAATTATCTTTATGCAAAGGGGCATCCAATAATTTAGATTTGACATGATCTGGCAGGGACTGTTCCTTAAGCAATGCATGCCATCTGATGACAGATCCAGTGAGTGCTGCCCTGCAAGAAGCTTCTAGGGCATCAAAACCACAGTGCAAGGTGTGTTTAGTTACTTGACTAGCAGAATGCATTAACTCTTGTAAATCTTTAGATTCTGCCCAAGCAGGAAAGGAAGACATTTTTGTTTAAGGAGTACCAAGGTATGTTGCTGAAATTTCAGCATATGGAACTGGCAATTTAGTGCCCTGATAGCAAGAGTAACTGAGGTGTATACTTTCTTACCCCATCTGTCCAATGCTTGCGAATCCCTGTCTGAGGGGGTGGGATTCTTAGATGAGGTTGCATTAATCCCTTTTGGCCCTTGAGAAATGACCTCAGGATCAGCTGTAGGATTTTTAAAAAGATATCTGTGCGAGTCAGAGACTCACTAGTACCGGTCTGGTTTTCTGAGAGCAGGAGGAAGGGCGTCAGGAGTTAAGCTGGATTCGAGGAAAACATCCCCCACAACATCCAGGACTGGGGGGGGTCAAGGGTCTGTGTTGTGGAAGATCTAAGAATTCCCTGAGTCTCTTTTTAGACTAAGGGTAGTCCTGACTCTCCCATTGGAAATGCTCTCTTAAGGTATGCAGGGTTTCCCCAAAGGAAAAATCCTCTGGGGGAGAGGCTGAAGGAATGGAATCCTCTTCATCAGAACCGTCATAAATGGAGAGGGGTTGCATGTCTTCAAAATCAGATGCATCAGATTCATCTGACTCTTGTTCAGACAAAACTACAGGGGACATATCTCTTTTCCTTTTGGAGGGGCTAGCTTGGCTTCCCCTAATCAGCATGATAACATCTTCCGCCATTTTAAGCATTTGAGATTGAGGCAAGGTAGCAGGCGCCTGAGTATGGGTCGTCAGTTTCTTGGGTGTGGTTTGTACCCTGGGCCTAAGAAACTCGGTAGTTTTAGAAAGAATGGTAGTCGTGAAAGAAGATGTCAGTTTGTGTCGAGATTCGGTAGTGCGAAGGACTTTCTGACATTGGTTAGTGCAAGAAAAAAGGATCCCCAATGGGGTACTTAGCTTTAGAAGACTTCAACTTCAATTCGGTACTCAGGTAGCGGCCGATCGGCACTTGTGGGAACTGCTTCTGCTTCGGGATAATGGCAAGAAAGACTGATGTAATGGCGTCGGCTGCCTTACTTTACACTACTGACGATCTGACGTCAGTCCTCAAGCGACAGCAACCAACGCAGAAATACTAAGTCCCTGGTATTCGGGCCAGCCGAGGGCTACCCTGGCAGGGATAGCCCAAATGTGATGACTGCAACAGTGAAACACAAAGAACATCTGATATGGCACAACTGGTGTGGTGGGTTCTGCCTTCAGATAACACCTAATCCAAACTACCACGTGTCCATACCTTATGTTTTTGGAAGGAAAAGAAACCATTGCCAAGAGGGATACCATGTCAAACATAATTATTGTTAAGCCTGCAGTTGTTAGAAATGAGCATACTTGCCTAGGCAATCCACACTTATTAGGGCTGTTGAAGGGCTGCCTTTCAGGTACTAATGGGCAGAGTATACATGGACTATGATAAAACAGTGAAAAAGCACAAACAATAAAGCAACACTTTCTTAAAGCTGGCTTTAATCTGATCAAACCACAAATTCCAAGATGAAAAACTCTTTCAAGGATAAAAACACCACCTTAAAAAGACATCAACTAATCACTAAACCAATCACAAAAGAAGCCTGACAGTAAATATATATATATATTTAACCCTGAAGGGACTAAGGTTTCAAATTAAAGAATATACATTGCTTCATGTCTTGTTAAAACATCATGCCCGTACTCTCAGTAATTCTGTATACTGGAAAAACTTGCTTCAATGCAAATAAAAAAAAAAAAAAATATATATATATATATATATATATATATATATATATATATATATATATATGCAACACACACACACATATATATATATATATATATATATATATATATATATATGTGTATTTATATATATATATATATATATATATATATATATATATATATATATATATATAGACCCAAACAGTCGGTGCACGTATCCAGCCTCAGGTGCACGGAAAAACTAAATATTCAGTCCAAAAACACTTCCAGCACTCAAAAAAGAGGCGCCACGAGAGATAAAGGAGAGATAAAGCCATTTATTCCTGGCACAGTCTGCCCACATATATATATATATATATATATATATATATATATATATATATATATATATATATATATATATATATATATATATATACAGGTCTGCTTTACATCAAAAATATACTTCTTCGAAATACAGCAGTAGACCCTACACTTCAGCGAAAGTCCACTCAAATGAAAGTGCATTTTCACTGAATTCTAGTTCCCCGGGGTACTCCAAAAAAAAAAAAACCCACTAAAACATGTTTTTGCAGGAGGGCAAGCCCCCCTGCATCCCACACCCCCCCCTACTTAAATATACCAACTCCGAGATCACACTACAGCGAGGAAAAGGGAATATTCACATTCCACGTTGTAGTGTGACTGGCGAAATTAATGTTCGAAGTTTCACTACTTCTAAACAAGTGGACTCGGTGAAGTGGGGTTCGAAGTAGTGAAACTTTGAACATATTGACGGATTCCATATATACACACACACACACACACATACACACAGACACCCACACACCTACACAGAGACATTCCTGGCAAAACTCCTGAGAAATTCCTGTATTCTAATACATACTGGTCTAACAGTATTCACAACATAATATAACTAAAATGAACAAAGTATGCAATTATGGCTGAGCAGACAAAAAAATGCTGCATCACAAATTTATGACAATTTACATTTCAGAAAGACTTGGAAGACACCCCTAAAAAAAGAATAATGTCTATAGGGAAATGTGCCAAAAATTATACTCCAAAGAGCAAACATTTGCATTTGAAAAAGACTTGATACCAACTTATCATATAAACAAGGACTCACTGAATATGAAATAGTAGAAAAGGAAGCTAAAATAATCTTCAGAATGGGGTCAACATGCTAATGCCTCAATTTTGTCAACTACCACAGACGTAATTGTAAATTTTGTTATAAAAGGCAGCAGCATTTGTAACTGAGAAGGACTGTGAAATATTACATGAATTTTGTGTTGATGTATAAAAAAAACACTGTCAGGATTATCTAAGTTAACTACCTCAGGGCTAAATATGTATATTTACTTATTTGGAAAATGTCATTTATTACCTAACTCCATAAAGATGTAAACTCTACAGCTGTATCTAATATTTGACATTGCAATTCTTTCATCTCTGCCAAAAATACTAGGAAATTATATCAGGAAACAGCTTCTTCATCACTTCGTGAAAAAGCAACTTCTAACACCTACACAACATTGCTTTTGCTCTGCCCCGAGCACAACTACTGCTCTTTTATCCTTTACAGGCATCATTAACAAAGCTGAGGACTCCAGTAAATTTGTCTACTTTTTATTTCTTGACTTGTTTAAAGCCTTTAATACTGTATCCCATAGTAAACTACTACACGAAATGCCCTCTCTAGGCCACTCCACACAATTCACAACAGCTACTTATCTGACAGACATCAATCTGTAAAGTAGCAGGGCACCTTCTGTCCCTACCTTCCCATCATCACAGGTATACCTCATAGCTCTATCTTTGGTCCTCTCCTCTGCAATATTTTCATAAACAATCTTCATAGCTCTTCCTGTCAAGCCTCCCCTGTTCAATATGTTGATGACGCTACCCTGACATGCTCCTCTGACACTTTCAGCTAATAAATGACAGTTATGTACTTATTATAAAACTAGATAATTTAACTCATGTCCATCTGATATGCTCTGCGAGTCCTTGAGAATCTTGTTAGATGTGACTTGGCAGCAATTAGTGCTCCATTCTTGAAAACCTTCAAGGTTTGTTCTTCCACCATGTACTAGTGGTCAGAGGTACCTTAGATCAAGTTTAGCGCCCTGCCTATACCCGCACACACAAAATTGTCTATACATATACATGATAATATACAGATGAAAGAGTCACAATCTTTCAGGTCATACAAGTGCAAGGAAAAGAGAAGGTGGATGGAAGGAAAGTGATCTTATAGGATGGACATGAATGAAAAGATCCAGTGGTATGGTAAGTACATAACCTTCATATCGTATTCATTCAGTATGTCATATTCGACAATCCCAAGCTACCTGAACTCAAGGGGGGCACCACAGCAGGCTACTCTTACAAACAGAAGCACCAAAACAATGCTCTAGTCCTAGACATGGAATCCAGTTTGTAATGCCAGACAAAAGTATGTATGGGGTGCCAAGTGGTAGCTGCGCAGATCTCATCAACTGAAAAATGTGTTAAAGGTTGACACTACCATGGTAGGATAAGCCTTAGCTTTATCTGGTAGAGGTCAGTTGTATGAAGCACAGATGTAAATAATGCAACCTGAATGCCATCTGGAAAGAGTTACTTTGGAAACATTTTTCCTATTTTGCTCACTGCAAAGGAGATACAAAAGTGCACATCCTTACGAAAAGCTCAAGGGCATTGGGGTCAAGTGTTTGATCCAAAATCCCCATCAACACGACCAGAGTCAGAGTTGACACTGAGGAGACAGGCCCCGGATTGAGGATCAGCTCTGATACCACCTAAGCCAAGACAAGCACCAGAAAAGGAGCTAACAGTGGGGACTCAGGACCTGTGCCAACTGCCTTCATGACCGAAGGGAGATGAAATGACTCCCATCTCAATCTGTCGCTTCAGAAAACTCCTCATCAGATGATCCAGGTCTGCTTCCAACATACTCCTGCAGGACCTGAAGGATCTCAATGAAGAAATTAATAGAGGTTGAGAAGGGATTTGGGTGGGCTCCTTCTTGGCTGTAGATTGTTTAGCTGGTATTTTGGGGAGACATCTTGAATTAGTATTGGCTCTGGGTCTGGTGGAGGACTGTAGATTGAACTCTTGGTGACAGAGTCATCCAATCTCAATGTTTTTGGCACTGAAAAGGGTCCTGAGTTATCAGCGTGTCTCTTATTTGATTCCATACCTTTAGACTTAAAGTTATTGGCAGGCTTCTTGGACTTAGAATCATCTGGAACTGAGGGCAGTAGCCTCTTAAAAATTCATTTATTTTTTCTATCCTGCAAAGCTCTTTGCCCAAAGACAGAAAAAATATCACAATTTTTGAACAGGTGAGCCACCGCCAATCACACTACATATAGATCATGACTGTGCGCACACTTGATGCATTTTTTGAAACTCTTCTCTTGTTTCATATTGAAATACAGGACACACACACACACACACACACACACACACACACACACACACACACACACACACACACACACACACAAATGCACTAAGCAAAGTCACACTAACCAACAGCAAACATATTTAGGATAGCACAGTGTAACCTGACTGCAGGAAAAAAACGTCAGTAGGAATAAGGGGAGCAGTCGATTTTGGTATAAAAGCAATAGAAGCACTAAAAAGGAAGAAAATATTAAAGAAGGCACAAGACAGAAGCAAATTCTGTATTAAAAATGAGGTGAAACACTTAGCTTTCACTGAGTCAGGAAAATATGTGTCTGTACACAATGACGGTAATTGAAATCTGAGATAACTCTGACCACTGGTATATGAGGGGAGGGAAAAATCTTAAAGGGGCTCAAGGCTGGAGCACTAATGTTGTCGAATCAGATCCAGCAAGTGGCTCAAAGACTCACAAGTCAGACTACACGGACTGAATGAACTGGATCACAAGAATCCTTTATCTCCATCAAAAGATGGCTCATTAGTGCCCACTTGTTACTCAATTCCAGTAAAAAACAAGTTACTCTTATTCTTTCCAAAATCACATATAAAAGATTAAGCAAAGTTCAAAATTAGGTTACTGAACAATACATATATTGAAGTTGTTTCATACACAGAATTGCTAGGAATGATAATGGACGACAACCTTAAATTTGAACTCCATATTCAAAATAACATAAAAAAGTCATCAAAAGTTATGAATGCTCTATAAAAACAAGAACTTCCTTACAAATACCACTAAAATTATTCTAGAAATGACCAACCTCTTAACTACACTTCTCTATTGAGTTCCAATTCTTACTAATTTTCAGTCCTTACTCAAAACCAAATTAGAGCAGTGCTACCAAAATGTTTCGAGATTTTCTGCTAATAAACAATATCAAGCCCACCACTGTTCCATACTTAAGGCACTGAATTAACTAGAACTAGCATACCCGTTGACATATATCCAGCTGTATACTATACATAAAATAATACATAAAACATCAGCATGCTCTCCTTTCATTACCTTTTGACACAGAAGTCCCCAACCACTGGGCCACAGACTGGTACCAGGCCACGGATCATTTAGTACCGGGCTGCCAAGCATGCAGTAAAACAAAAAAGTGAATGCGGGTATGTATGTGTACGTATGTATATGAGTGCGTTTATGTGTCTGTCTGCATGTATGAGTGAATGTGTGCATGAAAGCAGAATGCACGTGTGTATGAAAGAAGAGACTGTGTGTATGAGAAAGAGTGAGCAGTGAGATTGATCGAGCCATTATTTCATACTCACTAAGTAGCGCTTTTGCTGTTTAGTAAGTGTAAAATAAGTCAAGGAAACCGAAAAAAGCGTGTGTGTGTGTGTGTGTGTGTGTGTGTGTGTGTGTGTGTGTGTGTGTGTGTGTGTGTGTGTGTGTGTGTGTGTGTGTGTATGTTTCTGCCTGCGCGTCACAGACATCTCATTTACACACTCAATTTTAAACAAACCATTCACGGAATGGAACTGCTTTGCTTTGCTTATTGCTTACGCTAAGTGTTATTCATTCAAGGAACTGTACTGTTTTGCTTACAGTACGCGAATGTTTTGCTTATAGTAAGTTTATTCACTTGGAACGGAACTGCTTTTGCTTATATCACAGAACTGCTTTGTGTGTATTTGAGAGACAGACAGAGAGTGAAGAGCGAGAGTGATCCCTGGCAGCAGCAGCAATGAGGTTAGCATACCTCTCGACCATACTGTACCACTCAACCTCTCCCACAATAAATCTGGACTGTACGTACCTCTCAACCTCTTAGAACAAAAAATCTGGACAGAGCCATAAATAATGGGGGGAGAAAGACCCCAAAATAGGGACATTTTGAAGTAATGCTCTTACAAACTTAGAAAGTAAATAGAAACATAGGTTTTGCATTAGCTTGTATTTTCTGAAAGGTACAAAGTCTGAAACTCAACTGTCTCTCATTATTTTCTGACTTCAAACCTCAATGATCTGCATCTGCAAGTGATTTGCCAGAAAACAATTTTATGAGAAACAGACAAAAAATAGGCAAAAATCTGGACATTCTGAGAAAATCTGTGCAGTTGAGAGGTATGCTGGACAGAGCCAAATAATAGGAACAGATTTTAAATATTGCTCTTAGAAACTTGGAAAGTCATTAAAGTTGCCATTAGGTTTACATACCTCTCGACCATAGTAGATCAATGTTATGCAATTAAGCAAAATGAACATTTTTTTTTGTAATTATTGCCAATTGTCTTTTTATTGTACTTTGGAGCTTTTCATTCCGGGTCTCTGCTGAAAATGGACTTCTAGTACAGTCGGGCCTCCCCGGCAAACAAATGCTAAATAAATAAATATTATGTACTTTATTATGCACGCGATGGCCGGTCCATGGAAAATTTTCTTACATGAAACCAGTCCTTCGTGCAAAAATGGTTGGAGACTGCTGCACTGACACATCCACCTCCTTAACAGATATCTACAAACACCTTCTTTCTATCTACAAACCTCAAAAATTGACCAGACTTAGTTTTAACTCCTGCTCTGTAGCCAACTCCTAAAACTCAATTCCAGTATCGTTAGGTCCACATCAAATCTGCATTCATTTAAACCTACACTAAAAGACGTTCTATCCAAGTCTTGGCTTTGCTCCTGCTCATCTCCTGGTTAGAACCCACCCTACCCAGACCAGACTCAAGGCAAGTGACCTCTTCGGTCAAGCTATGCCACACCTTTATAATCTGATCTGTTCTCATTTTTCTCTTTAGCTTTTCCCAACTGCCTAATCTCTGTTTCTAGCAAACTTGTCTCTCCTTTTGCCTTTGTCTACTGTATCTTATTTCAATACCACACTCGCACTTTTATTCTGTGATCACCCTTGGTCATGCATGTCACACTTATAACACTATGATGCACAAGATCCTACATATGATGTACTCATATTCTTCCTATAATCTTTACAACCTAGTACTTTCATCTTGTATTTTTGTAACGCATTTTTACTTATTTTTATTCTAGCACTACCATGTCATTTGTAAATATCTAAATTTGTTTTCCTGACTCAGAGATTTTCTTCCTGAGCATCTGTTGAAAATGAGTTCCTTACCCCCCAGCCAGACTTTCCTAGTTAGCAAATGTCAATTAAATAAATAAATATTAAGCAACATTTGTAACTGAAAAGGACTAAAATATTACATGAGTTCTTTGTTGCTGTACATAATACATGTTGCCAGAATTACCTAATGCATCAAATGCTTCTTTATGTCTGCCATAGAGTACGTCCTGTTTAAATACCACTCTGGTTATCACTATACCACATGCAAGAAGGCAGTGTGGTTACTACATGACTAAGGAGTACTGATGAAGTCTCCTTTTGGAAGTGAAGTGAGAGGTGACCAGGATGGCTGCTAGTGTTGTGTAGCAATGTGGCAGACATTGTAGATGTCCTAAGTACTGGAGAAACAAAAATTATGCATTTACTACAATAACAGATGTACTCTGGCAGCTTCAACTCCATTCCCTGTTAGACTAAGATTGTCGAGTAGCTCAGCCTATAAAACTTTCATAGGCTACCAAAGCCACTCCCCATTATCCACAATCCTGGATACACAAGACCCCCTTTCCTAGATCTCAGAAGTCCAAAAGAATGACCAAAAAACAGCCAAAGATAAATAGAAGCCGTCACCAAGAGGACAGTATCCAGTGAATCAGTATGCAGGCAGAACAGAAAGTTTAGTAATGGAATTTAAACTGCCAAAGCTTAGCTACCATTATGGTAATTATGTAGCTTTTGTATCTGATGACAGGAGTTTCAAATCCATCACTTGTAAGATAGCATCCTAAGTTAAAATCCTAGACAGCTCATGAAAGAATCCCCTGGATGACAGCTCCGCAGCCTGCCCTTGACCTGCAACAACATCTAAATTATAAAGTCTAGCGATAATATTCAGTGATGCCCATGTATCAACAGCATGCAAATGTCATCTGCTGATGCATCTTTGAAAAAAAAAGCCTGAAAAGTAGCCACAGCTGCAGTAGTATGTACACTACTAGTCTGAGGCAATGGTTCTAGAGTGCCTTTGGAAGAAGAAAGTGATACATCGAGAAACCCAAGAAGAAAAGATAATTTTGGAAACCTTTCTTTCTAATTTTTTTTTTTTAAATACAGAAGACAAATAGTTGTGTATCTTTTCTTACCTTTTAATTCTGAACATATAAAACAAAAAGTGCCTATGAACATCTAAGCAATGCAACAGATATTCACATCTATGAAAATAATTGGGGAAGAGAACAGCAAGGTCAACAGATTGCAACTTCTGTCATGAAGGAAGGACTGGTTAATAACAATACTATCATTATGAAAAGTGAAATAGTTCAGATGAGCATAATAAGGTTTGCAGTTCTAAAACCCTTCTTGGTGTAGTAATAGCCACTAACTATACAGTTTTGTAAGAAATTGTAAGTCAGCAGGACAAGTTGATTTGACTAAGGATAAGATTAGCTTTTCTAGAACAAAGCAGCAATTCCATACAGGACAGCTGGCATCCATCCACAACCACCTTTTCCCATTTTTGCATATGGACTTGGGGTGTCACTTCACCAGTGACAATCATCTAGCGCCAAGGTTTACACCGCTGGGTAGTTAGCCTTGCCATGGTAGTTCTTCCACATCACACACTTGCATGTACATTCACACATATGGCCAATTTAGAGTATCCAATTCACATAATGTATGTCGTTGGAATGTGATAGGAATCCGGACCCACCCAGAGGAAACCCACACAAATATACGGAGGACGTACAGATTCTGCACAGAAGGCACCTTGGCCAAGAATCAAACCAAGGGACCTCTTGCCATGAGGTGACAATGCTATCCACTGTGCTGCCCAGGACGGTTGGCAGATGTATCAAAAAGGTTCCCCTAAGGAAGATTTTGCATATTCTGAGAGAGGATGAAGATAGCAAATTTGCACACTGGTGGTAATTAGAAATGGCTGTTAGATGAACCGTGACCGAAGAAAAACTCATCCCTTCAAAAATGCAGGAAAAACACTGTAGCACGAAGGGGATACATTTCTGGCTGCAATCCAAACCAGAAACAAGCCTATTTGGAGCAATAACACTTTCTAGTACCTGTACTTTGGTTAGAAGTAAGGATCTGGACCATTTGAGGTATAAAAGGTCCCTAACCATTAAGGACACTTCAAAAACTATGCAGTTGACCTCAGATAGTGAAGGTCTGGGTAAAGCTGAATGGACAGGTAGGAGAGGAGGCTCTTGCAGGGTGTCAGAAGTTGGGTCTGTCCAAGAAGTGAGGCTAAAACAAAGGGAACTAGATCTGTAAGGACCAAAATATGGCCATCAGGATGACCCTGGCCTTGTTCAGTCTGGCCTTTTCTAAAAACTTCATGATAAGGGGAGACAGGAATGGTATAAATAAGTCTTGTGGGCATTAAAAACACAGCATCCCTGGGGAATCCCCAAAGAAGAATAATGGAAAAAGCAACTGCTGCATTTACAGTTGAAAAGGGGTGTGAAGAGCTCCCAGTAAACTGTTTCTCTTGGTGAAACAAGACCTGAACTGTTAGTGGATTGTGGGATCACTTGTGAAGGATCAAGAGATATCAAATGAGCCTCTCTGCAAGAGAACTGGCCTGATATGGGAAGCAATGAGAAAGTAGTTGAAGGTAAAAATCTAATTACAAACTCTCATGGCTTCCCAACAAAAGGGGATAGGAGCAGGTTCTCCTTTGTTTGTTTATGTACCAAACTACTGCCGTGTTGTTGAAGTGGATGGCAATCACACCAGGGGGTAGAGAGTCCTGGAATGAATAGCCCTCATCTTCAGAATAATGATGTACAAAGAGGCTATTTGGACTGACTGAGTCCCTTAGACTGCCGGCACTGCATGATGCCCACAGCCCCAGCGCACAGACATCTGTAGTCACTGTCGCCCTAGAAACAGAAGTCTGAAATGGTCTGCTCAGAGAAGGGTTGAACTCAAAAGTCTTCCAATGAAGACGGTCATTGACTTTTTTCAAAATCATTATAGGAGCATCTAAAGGATTTAGAAATTAATTCCTCTGTACCTTCGCAGTCCCTTGGAGAACCCCCATGAACAGTCTCTCGTGGGAATGGGTGAAGAGGTTAGAAAAACAGTGCTCTGTATAATGACATATAACTCTGAAAAAAATTACAACAGAAGTATAAGAGGGAAGAAAAATGTTTGCCTAATTCCACGTGATATCAAAGGTGCATCTGGAAAAGAGGTGGCCAGACAGTACTTTTATGATCAATTTTTACCAGAGATAGTAAGTAAAAATAAGGAAAAGAGTTCTAAGACCAGTTGTCTTAGTAGACAGCTGTAATCGAACATGCTTAACTGATATGGTTCTGTTTCAGATAGCAATTTCTAAAGAATCGCTGGAACATTATGGTCAAGACATGCTGTCTTTGCATAGAACCTCATCCTCCTCTGATGAATCAAATTGAGTACTTCTGGGTGCATGCAAGCCAAAACAAAAATAAATAAGTAATGAAGCAGCAGCAGTCACAAAGCATGGTCCCTTCTTACACTTAACAGACATACCCTGCCCTTACTTATGCCTTGTAAATGCTGAACCTCTTATCTTTACACATGTTTATTATGTATCAAAGATAAAACAAAGGCAGTTTCTTAAGGCGAGTGTAATTCACTGGAGAATTTACAGAGGTTTAAGAGTGAGTAATGGTGCCACAAAACATCATTTTAATTCATTAATACCTGACAGATCTCAGTTAATAAGACATCATATTCCTGAGGACTGGCAGGCTGAATTGCAAATGCTTAATGCTGTGAGTCAGAGTAAAGTTAAATAATGATAAAAATACTACACATTAAACAATTAAAGTGACTTTTTGCTTGTTTAATTGAAATAATTTTCTCATATTTAAACTGCTTAATCAGAGCATGGAACACCACAATCAAGCTACATTGTAGCAACAGCAGTGCAAGCAGTCTGCCTTTAAACTACTCTACACTTGAATGACACAAGACTGCCCACAAAACAGCCTCCCTAGCAGCCTTAATACTTTAAAGCAGTTAATAGAACAATGCACAATTTAGTTTCATTTAAAGATATCCAGTGCACTTTTTCTTACAGCTAAAAGTTAATGTTTTCTGAAAGTATACAAGCTGTTTTTCATATCTGTGAGGGAAACAGAGATAAGAAAAACAACAATCAGTGTACGTGGGAGAACAGGTTGTTGCATGCACTTTAGCGTAGGTAATCTTAATTTTACATTAGTTAATGCTCCATGTCCAGCCGTCACTTTGGGATTATTGTTCCCTTCTGGAGGGTTAAACTTTGTGTTTTGAAGATATACATAGTTTTTGTGTTTGTTCCAAGTTAACAGGGGATGGGGATGTTTTGTATTTATTTTTTGTTTGACAGTTTTCATTAAAGCAAAAAGTTTTGAAAGTGTGGCATAGGTACAAATGGAAATGAGAAGAAACAACTGTGCAAATTATCAAACTGCCAAGCACACACATTCATAAAATGTCATGTATAATAGGTGGGAAAGTACAGTTGTGCACACTTACCATAAATGTAGATGTTAGAGTGTATTCACTGTTGCAGTCATCACATTTGGCTTATCTGCTTGCAGTAGCCCTCAGTCGGCCTGATTATCAAAGTCTTGGGTCCTGCGTCGGTTGCTGTCTCATCTTCCGTGACGTCAGGCAGTCAGGGGTATAAAGCATGCAGCCGATGCCATTACATCAGTTTTTATATATATATATATATATATATATTTATATATATATATATATATCCAAGAAATAGCATTGAAACAACCACAAATAAATCAACAGCAAAATGCTATTATCCGGATACTCTTGTAGAAAGCACAAGTCCAGCAAACTATAATACTACCAGTTTAATAAAAATAGAATAAAAAACAAAGCTTCATTAACACATCCGATTAAGCGCTTTCATCCACTGCAATGTGGACTTCTTCAGAATAATCTAAATTAATCAATTAGCCCTATTTATACACTTTTTGGTGCCAAATTAACCAAATTCATTCATTAAAAAAATCATTCATTTAAAAAAAATGCCCTGTTTAAAAACAATTATATGACCTATGTTATGCCCAAAATAATGATTTGCCCAATAAATTTTTCACAACATATAATACTTGCTTTTCTTTAACAGCCTGATTCTAAAAAAACATTATTATAATATTTATATTCCTACTTTATTCATTTTCATTATACCTAAAATGCATATTATTACTAAGTAAATCATATAAACTTGCATTTGAATATCTATACTTGCTGTTTTGTAATACATATAAATAAATATACATGCTGCATAAAATACAAAAATACTTATGTAATATAATACATACTTAATGAATCAAAACAAAATATTATTACAATATATGATAGAAAATCCCAAATAAACACGGTTAAACCTTTTACTCCAAATAGACCTATTTATTGTATGTCTATTGATTTCTTAAAGAGTTGAAACAGTGACAGTTAATCTTTGTTCATTAAGTGTATTTCTGCAACATTGGTTTTATTGTTATGTAGTCATTTAGTCCTGGTGCAGTTGAGGCATCTGTTAGCATTTGCCATCTCACTTCCCTTTCTCCCAAGATGGCTTTTATATTGCCTCCTCTATGTCTCATCTTTAACTGTTCTAATATAGCAAACCTGAATTCATGACTATCCCCATATTTTGCAACATGTCTAGAAAGTGCATTAGTGTTGTCATTTTTTCTTATAGCTTATACGTGAACAGCACTGCAACAGTGAATACACTCGAACATGTACATTTATGGTAAGTGTACACAACTGTACTATGTTCTTCGTGCTTCACTGTTGCAATCATCACATTTGGATAGATTCCCAAAGCTAAGGATGGGAAGAGGAATTTAGATAGAATTAGGACCAGCTATAAGGCCCTGCAAGACTGCAGTGGCAAAGCCAGCTCTGGATTTAGAGAAAATTGGCAAATGGTAATGCTTGGTGAAAGTATGTACAGAACTCCAGGTAGCAGCTTCTAGGATGTCTCTGGTAGGGACACCTCTGAGAAAGGCTGTAGAGGTAGATGCAGCCCTGGTTGAATGGGGTCTAATCCCCTGTAGGATAGGTTTTCCATGGTGCTTATAGCAGAAAAAAAAATGCAATGGCTCATTTTTAGAATGGGTTTTTTTGAAACAGCCTTCCCTCTGCCCCTGCAGCAAATGCCACCAGCAGTTGTTCAGATTTCTTTGAGGTTTAGTCCTGTCCAAGTAAAATCTATCTAAGGTGCAGTAGCCATTCCCTTTGTTCTGTGGATTAGAAAAGGTTGGCAAATGAATGGACTGATTTACGAGCCACACGGATGCCACCTTGGGCAACACCCTGTCCGTTTGAAAGATGATGAAAGGCTCCACTGCCATAACGGCCTGTAATTCAGATACCCTTCTTCCTGAAGTGATTGCTAAAAGGAAAGCTGTTTTCCAAGAAAGGAATTTTAACTCTGCAGTTGCAGCTGGCTCAAAAGGAGGAAGAGTGAGTTTTTCCAATACAAAATTAAGGTCCCAGGCTTGGGTTGGGGCTCTCCTGGGTGGTCCTAAGTTATTGGCCCCACTGAGGAACTGCTTGAGCAGTGGGTGAGAAAAGAGGGGTGGTTCTGTGTTGTAATGAGCTGAAATGGCTGAGGCGTGAATTTTGGTGGAGGAAAAGGAAAGGCCCTTGTGAAGCATCTCAGTTAAGTATTGAAGAATCTGAGGTAAACTGGGCGCTGCTATGGCCATCCCTTGAGTTCGGTTACAGGCACAGAATTGTTTCCATTTTTCAGCACAAGATTTTCTAGTACTAGGCCTCCTTGCCTCCAAAATGACATCCAACACTTGTTTACTGAGGGATGGTAACAGAGATTAGGTAATTAGCCAGGCTGCCAGGTTCAGGGTTTGAAGCTGGGGGTGCAGAATCTAGCTCTCCTGCTGAGACAGCAGGGTAGGGGTCTGAGGTAGGTGCCATGGGGCCAGCTGTGACACACTGTGAAAGAGGGGGTACCAGTGTTGGCGTGGCCAGTCTGGTGCAATCAGTATCATCCTTGGCTTGTCCTGTTTGATCTTTAGTAATACTTTGGAGAGGAGAGGCAGGGGAGGGAAGGCATAAACTGATAGATTTTTCCAACTGAAGGACAGAGCATCCACTTTTCAAGCTTGTTTGTGGGGAGTCCTTGTGCAGAAATTGTCCAATTGGTAGTTCTGGGGGGAGGCAAACAGGTCTATATCTGGGATCCCCCATTTGTTGATCAACATGTTGAAAATTTTTGGTTCCAGTTTCCACTCGTGTGGATCCATGAGATTTCTGCTTAGTTCGTCTGCCAGTGTATTTAGTTTTCCTAGCAGGAATTGAGCCAGTAGATGTACTTGGTAGCTCAAGGATGTGTTCCACAGAGCCATGGCTAGTCTGCAGAGGGAGTAAGAATGGGTACCCCCCCTGCTTATGTACCACATAACAGTGGTGTTGTCCTTCTTTACCATTAATTGTCCTGGAAGAATGTGGTCCTTGAAGGCTGTCAGAGCATTCTGTACAGCTAACATTTCTTTTTGATTGATATGCAGGTGCATTTGACTTAGGTTCCACTTGCCCTGAACGCACTTCCCTGCCAGTTGTGCCCCCCATGCATAGTCTGATGCATCTGTTGTTAGGGTTTGGGCGGCAGGGGGTAGAGTGAATGGTAGTCCCTTGTTTTGGTGGCAGGCCTCTGCCCACCAAAGGAATTGTAACCGTAGGCAAGTTGTGATAGGAATCATTGTTTCTAGATCCTGAGAATGTTGACACCATAGGCTTTTTAGATACCATTGTGGTTTCCTCATATGCAGTCTTGCATATGGAATCAGTAGAATGCACAAGGCCATGAACCCCAAGGCTTGCAGTATTTGCCTTGCAGATAGCAGGGTTTTTGTGGCCAATTGTTTGAAGTAAGTTGTCAAATTAATTTGTTTCTCTGGCGTGAGGAAAGCCATCTGGGAAGTTGTGTTCAAGCTTGCTCCCAGGAATATAATTTGTTGACAGGGTACCAGATGTGATTTCTTTTCGTTTATGGTATACCCCAGCCAAGTTAAAATCTTTTGTACAAATGCCAGATTATTCAGAAGTATGTCCTGGCTTTCTGCCTGAATTAAACAATCGTCCAGGTATGGGTATATCTGAATACTTCTTTGCCTGCAAAATGTAATGACTGGAGCTAGGCAATTTGTGAATACCCTGGGCACAGTAGATAAGCCAAAGGGCAGTGCAGAGAAATGATAGTGCATGCAGCCTGCTTTGAAACGTAGGTATTTTCTGCAAGATTCCCTGATTGGGATGTGCAGGTAGGCTTCCTTTAAATCCAGTGCTGCCAACCAGGCATCTTTGCCTATCATGGGAAGCAACTGGTGAAGAGTTAGCATCCTGAATTTTGGAATCACCAAAAAGGTGTTTAGGATAGACAGGTCCAGGATAGGACGCTATGAGTTGTCTTTTCTGGGTACCAGGAAAAAGTCTTGAGTAGAAACCTTGTCCCTTATCCTCTTATTGTACAGTCTGAATAGCCTTTAATGTTAAGAGAGAGAGTACTAGTTTTTGAGCCTCTGTCCACTGATTTGGGTGTAGATCTGGCCAACCGTTTGGGGTTGGTAACGTGTGGAAGTGAAATCTGTATCCTTGGGAAAGTATGTTTAAAACCCATTTGTCCTGGGGAATGAGTTCCCAGTTTTTTGCTTGCTGAGCAATCCCTCCCCCTAAAGGAGCAGTCAGTTGAGAAGTGCTTGGAAGGTTTAAAGTTAAGTCATTGAGACAGCTTACCATAGGGGGTAGTCTTACTACTCCCTGATTTGGAAGTGGGATTCCCCCACTGCTTAGTCCTGTGCGTACCCTGGTACTGAAGCCTGGGTGTTCTGCTAGTTCTGGGTTTGAACTGAGAAGGCCTGGAAGAGGCAGGAAAGGACCAATTTTTTGAGGCCCAATGCCTACTAAATCTAGGATGCTGCACTTGCAAGAAATCTTTAACAGTTTGCATATATTTAGCTTTTTCCTCCATCTTTTTAAGAACTTCTGCTTTGTCGCCAAACAAGCGGTCCTGATTTAAGGAGCATCCAGCAATTTAGTTTTAACATGATCTGGCAAAGATTGCTCCTTAGCCAAGCATGCCTTCTAAGAACAGAACCGGTGACAGCAGCCCTGCAAGATGCCTCTAGTGAATCAAAACCACATTGCAAAGTATGTTTTCCAACCTGTTCAGCAGAATGCATTAAATCATGTAAATCCTTATTTTCAGCACAATCAGGAATCAACACCAATTTCAGTTTAAGCAATCCAATAATATGCTTCTGATACTTTAACATATGAAACTGGCAATTTAAGGCCCTGATGGCCAAGGTTGCAGAGGTGTATACCTTCTTACCCCATCTATTCAGGGTCCTGGAATATTTATCAGAGAGGGTAGGATTTTGGGCAGTGGTAGCCTTAATGCCCTTGGGTCCCTGTGAAATGGTCTCAGGATTCGCAGTAGGATTTTTAAAAAGGAAATTGTGAGAATCAGGAACCCTGTAATATCTATCAGGTTTCCTGGGAGCAGGAGGTAAAGAGTCAAGGGCCAAACTAGATTCCAAACAGGCATCGACAACAATGTCCAGCACAGGAGGGATAGCTAAAGGCCTGTGTTGGGGCAGGAGTAAGAAGTCTCTAAGCCTCTTTTTAGAATCAGAGTAATCCTGGCTTTCCCAGTGAAAATGCTCCCTAAGAGTATGCAAGGTTTCACCAAAAGAAAAATCATCTGGGGGAGAAGCAGAGGGAATAGAGTCCTCTGCATCAGAATCCTCATAGGTAGATAAGGGTAAATCTTGGTCATCAGAGGAGACAGAAATTTCAGAATCCTGGTCAGAAGTATCATAAGCAAATTCAGTCCTAGATCTCTTAGAGGGGGAAGGTTGGCTTCCCTGATTAAAGTAATAAGGTCTTCAGCCATTCTTATCATTTGTTTTTTAGGCATAGAGGCCTGACCATGTGGTCTGGGCATCGGTTTCCTAGGCATGGTTCCAGCTTTAGGCCTAGAATAAGAAGATGGTATCGGTTTAATATGCAAGGCAGTAGGCCTGAATACACCCTCAGAAGTCGGTACCTGTACAGCGGCTCTAGACTCATCCAAGGTAGAGACATCCACAGGTTCCACAGATGAAGCATCTTGCAGCATGAATGGGTCTCAGTAGAGGCCTGCGAATCTGAAGTAGCGGGTATCAGGGGCTGCGAAAGCACCACATTGAGTACCGGCGAACTGGCGACTAGCTTAGGAGAAGTGTCATCGGCAGCTTTGGACCTAGGTGGCCTATCTCTGTCTTATTGACTTTTACTGACATTGGTTTAGAGCAAGAAAAAGTTTCCCCAACAGGGTACTTAGCTTTAGTTGAAGACTTTGGTTCTGAAACTCAAAAACGAAAATTTCAGGAGTCGGCCGACCGGCACTTGCGAACTGCTTCTGCTTCGAACACCGCACGGCAAGAAAGACTGATGTAATGGCGTCAGCTGCATGCTTTATACCCCTGACTACCTGACATCACGGAAGATGAGAATAGCAACTGACGCAGGACCCAAGACTTTGATAATCAGGCCAACTGAGGGCTACTGCAAACAGATAACCTAAATGTGATGACTGTAACAGTGAAACATGAAGAACTTCAATAACTTTTGTCATGATGGCTACCCTGTCCATATTATCCTTGAACATGAATGGTCTTACAGGTATTCATAAAAAGGAAAGAGTATTAAGAAATGCAGTGTGCAAAGAGCAATGCCGCAGAGGACACATTTGGAAAGAATAAGCATGTGAATTTGATAAAGACAGGATTTCAGAATGGACATTCAGCAGAATCAGGGACAGAGTAAAACAGAAGTTTGTTTGTGTCTTTCGGCTTTTCTCAGTTAGGGGGCGCCACAGCGGAACTCCGGTCCGCTAATGATTGGCAGTAGAGTTTTATGTACTGGCTTGCCGGGCCTAACGCACAAACTTCAACAGAAGAACACCTGTTCATGCATGTCGCCACACAGAAGACGCTCTAACTGAGGATCGAACTGGCAACGTCTAACGGTAAGGCGACAACACTACCGCAGCACCACCACCAAACAGAAGTAATTATAAAAATTGCTAGAGGGACTCCAATAGTGATAGATGAGGGAAAAAAGATAAAAATGGTAGATTTGTGGTAGTAAAGGGCTACTGGTAAGGGAGAAGGATTACAACAGCATGTATTTATAGTCCACCAAAAATTGCTATTATTGAGTTTAAGAAAATTTTGGGAGACATAATCATCTTTCAGCAGGGAATATTATTTACAGCTGCGGACTGGAATTTAACTTGCAATAGTGAATATGTATAAGGGGACCCAGAAGGGACAATATAACAAAAGAGGGTAGATTTCTGAAGAAATTTATGAAAACATTTGGTACGTAAGATATGAATTCAATAATAGAAACTCAGAGAGAATTCACATGTTATTCCCCAAGTTAAAATAACTGGGCTAGACTAGATAAAATTACATTGCACAGGAACATGTGCATTTAATTGAAAGCTTTGACACACTTCCTATAACTATTTGTGATCATGTACCAATAAAAACTAAGATAATAATTTAGGGTAATATAGTAAAAATAAGACATTGGCACTTTTCCATCTACCAGTTAGAAAGACAGGAATTTAAGGAATTGGTAATGGAAATTATTCAAGAGTTATTAGGGAATATAAAAATATTCTCAGAAGTTATAGCTAGTGACTGGGATAAAATGAAAATGGAGTTTAAAACTGGGTTGAAATAAAAGAGAGATAGGATAAAAGTACTAGAAAATACTTAGTGGGACTGACAAAGGGCTAAGTAGTGCAGAGTAAGAGGAATCTCACAGAACAAGAAATGGAGCAAATAATGAGAAAATAAGGGAGTATCTGGGTAATACATATGGATTTAAAAAGACTGTACTTAAGCAACTATTTTTGATAACAACTCCAGAACATACAAACTTGCCTAAGGATTGTAGCCAAACCTAGAGGAACCTATGACAAGAAAAATAACCAAATATCCTTTAGAGGTTTTAGACATATTCTGGAAATTTTATGAAAAGTTGTACAAAGCAGAGAAATGTGGAAAACATAAAGAGTACTGATGGAAATATTTATGGCAGACTTAATTATGCCAAAGTTACAGGAACAGAAAGCTGAACAACTAATAGTTAAGACTGGAGGTGATTGAGATAAAAGCAGTGATGTATGATCAATTGTTGGGAAAGTCTCCAGGAACAGATGACATTCCTGTGAAACTTTGGAAATTAGGAGGGAAGAAAGTAAAAAGATCTGGAAGATTTTGTTTAACGGTATTTTAAAAGAAGGGGAAGCACCAACGTCTCAGAAGAAAGCTGTGGTGGTGGCTGTGTTACCTCACATGGCAAAGACCCTTCAGACCCAGCTTTATATATACCCATTTCAATTTTAACCATGATTATAAAGTGTTTATGTCTACACTAGCAAAAAGAATGACAAAGGTGTTGCCAAAATTGATAGATATGGATCAGTGTGGTTTTGTGGAAAGGAGGCAAACATTTGACAATATTAATAGAACAATGATTATCCATAGGGAAGCAAAATGTTAAAAAAATAAGTCTGTTATTGATGGGTCTAGATGCAGAGAAAGCATATGACAGAGTAAGTTGGGTAGGACATTGTAAGCATTTGCATTCCCTGATACAGTAATAAGGTTAATTAGAAAAATATATGAAGGATCAGAGGCAATAATTAAAGTGAGAGGGTTCCTCCATATAAGCTGTGTTTGAACAGAGAAACAAGGCAATGGTGCCCTTTTTCCCCTTTCCTATTTGCTTTATATGTAGAGCCACTGGTAAATAAAATAAAGGATTCAGAAATACAAGGATGTATTTGCCATGTTAATCAAGAAATGTTGGCTTTATTTGCAGATGATATTATTTTGTACCTAATAAATCCAGAAAAGGGAAGGAGCAAATTATTGTGGGACATAATCTATGGATATGGACAGTAAGATGAAGCAGTGAAAAAATTTTTAGTCTTTAGTCTTGTATATGGATCAGACATACTTTTATCAAAAATCCTAAAAAAAGGGAAGGAGCAAATTGCACAGAAGTAAATGGAAATCTGGGAATGCTACATGCATAATAATGTTCAGGAGGAGGAGGAAGAGTGAGGTTTAAGAGAAGATAGGAATTCAGCAGTTTTCTGTAATGTTAGTGATGAAAGTGCAAAGAAAATATATGTGATGTACACTGTATTTAAATAGGAAATGTTAAATGGTTTTCTTTTCTGTTAATATATGTTATTAAATTATCACTCAAGACATAGGCAAAAAGTGTTCAGAAAAAAAGACTGCCCATACAATTAGCACTTGCAGGTATATAGCTAAACATAGTGTCACTGGTACAATAAGTACAAATGAATTAGTTGATGTGTAAGAAAAGACAGTTCAGACACGGTAGCTCTGTAATTCCTGGAGGTTTAAATTTCTACTTCCTGATGACATTTATAGAGCTTAGTGACAAAAATGTGTTGACATATACAAACAATTTTGTGCACAAATACGTGGGACTTAACTCTTTAATACCAAATATCTTTATCATAAGCGCTGTGTCATCTTAAATATACTGTGGGCACCACATTTCATTCGTTAACTCTTAAGGGCTTTTACATGACTCTATCAGAAAGTTATTAACCAGTCCTCCCCGCGGTTGAGTGGCATTCGAAAGACATGTGTAGAATGGGCATGTCTTCGCTGAAGGTTGGACGTCGAGCTGGCACCTCGGCACCCGTAAAAAATCTACTGCCAATCATTAGCAGACCAGAGTTCCGCTGTGGCGACCCCTATCCGGGAAAAGCCGAAAGAAGAACAACATTGTATTTATGCTTTGTTGACTGGGTTAGTTCCAGTAGGCTAGTGACCTCTTTTCAAGGGAGAGTCAAGGTAGTATTTATACTAGTAAGGGAAATTTGGCAAGGGTATTGGGGAACCTCCCCTTCTTGTTTGGAAAGTACACGTCTGGTGACTAGCTCAGTGGTGGCTGGGAAGATGGTGCATGAAGAGGAGAGATGACGGAAGGCACTCAGGTGAATGCCAGTGCTGTAGATGGTGTGCGAGAGATTATGCAGGATTCAGAAGATGTTCTTCAGCAAAATTTTTGCTAAATCTCAAAAAGAAGAATTAGTCACTGAAGGCTGTGTAGTTAACAACCCTCCAGTCAGGAAGGTTGTGGGGTTATTTACTAAAAGAAATAATGTTGCAGAGTGAACCAGAGAATGGAGGAGTTGTTTCATTACTATGGATAAGATTCAAAATGAAGAAGCAGAGTCCATCTTGAAAGGATGTCGAAAAGGAAAAGAAATCTTATGCAGACACAGTGAAAGAAAGCACATGAGAAAGATCAGAACAGAACTTTAATAGGCTGGGGATAATACAAGGCAGAAGTATGTGGTGAGAATTCAAAATAAAGAGGAGAAAGAACTTGACAGGTGGGATGTTTAGGGCAACTTAATGGTCCTTTGGGTGCAAAAGCTCATGAGATAAGAGCTTTTATTCTTTTAAACAGAGACATTATATTTGAGTCTGTTTATACTACGGAAAATCTCTTTGGAAAGTATGAAAAGAAAAAGATTTGTAATCCCTGGAACTTATTTACATTAAAACATTTAACAAGGAAACAAAAAAAGAAAATACATGTGCAAAGTTGTACAGAAGTAGAAAGAGAGACTCTGAAAGGACATTTAAATGAAATATGGAAAGAGGTGGTGGACAATGCAAAGGTCTGTGATAACAGCAGTTTATGAACTGGTAGACAGATGGGACTGCAATATTGTGTTAAAAATAGAAAATGATAAAATTATGCATATTCATACCATGAAAAATGCTGAAGGAAATAAGAGTGTGGTGAAATATTGGGGTCAACCAAAAACATGTTTTTTCTTTGGAAAGGAAGATCATCTGATAAATAACTGCGATAAAAATAAATCTTATGTTTGCTGGGACATGGATCGTGAAGCAAGGAGTGAACTGAAATGTTATAAATGTAGTGAATCTTTTAGTTATGTACTTACCATAACTTTGGATGTATGGGATCCATCTCGCCTACATTCATAACTGATGGGTTCAGAGCCGATCCGTCGGCTCCGACTCGGCCACTATACACTAGAACGAAGTCTCTCATTGGCTGGGCTACCCCTTATCCCAGAATGCACCACGCCTGCTTCCCCAGATCTTGTTTGTTCGCTTTCATACATTCATACAGGTACAGAAACACATACCAATAACTGTAACCAACTAGAGCCCTTCCAGAGGAGAGCTTAGCAAGATCAATATTTCCTCCAAATCCAAAAGGTAGGGGGGAAGGAGGGAGATGGATCCCATACATCCAAAGTTATGGTAAGTACATAACTAAAAGATGTAATGGGATCCTATCTCGCTTACATTCATAACTGATGGGACAGTGTCCCTAGCACCTAAAACCCCGGGTGGCTCACTGGAACACACTCCTGAGAACTGCGGAACCAAATGAAGCTCTGCCTCGGGAAGCCACATCAACCTTGTAATGAGAAATGAAGGTGTGCGGAGAAGACCAAGTAGCAGCCGCACAAATATCATCTATTGAAACTTTGGAGTGAAAAGCTACAGAAGTGGCCATAGCCCTGGTAGAATGAGCTTTGAGTGGGAAAGGCAACTCTCTGCCTGACTGGGAATAAATGAAAGAGATGCAATCCTTAATCCATTTGGCAATGGTGGTTTTGGCAACTGGTAGAACTAACCTATTCTCCGCAAAGAACACAAACAGTTGGTCAGATTTTCGTGTCTGAGTGGTCCTATTTAAGTAAAAACACAGTTGCCTGTGAACATCCAACTGGTGGAAGGTATAGTCTGCTCTATTAGAAAAATTAGGAAAGAAGACTGGGAGCTCCAGAGATTGCTGAATGCATAAAGGGGATGCTACCTTAGGCAAAAAGGATGGATTCAATCTAAGGGAAACTCTGTCTTTGTGAAAAATCAAATAAGGAGGGGAAGAACAGAGAGCCTGAAGCTCTGAAACTCGCTTAGCAGAAGTTATTGCCACTAGAAAGGCAGTTTTCCACGACAGAAATTTTATATCACAAGTGGCTGCCGGCTCAAAGGGACGGGCAGTTAAAGAGGCCAGAACCAAAAATTAAGTCCCAAGGGGGCACAGGATGAGCCATAGGAGGCCTGAGGAGCCAGGCTCCCTTAAGAAAGGACTTGCAAAGTCTGTTAGCCATTAAAGAAGGCTCTATAGCAACATGAAAATTAGATATAGCCGCCAGTTAAACTTTAAGTGTGGAGACTGAAGAGCCTGAATGAAACAATGAAGCTAGAAATTCCAAGACCCATGGAACTGGGGCTGTAAGAGGATCAATGCCTTGCTGCTGGGCCCAACAAACAAACCTTTTCCATTTGCTGGAATACAGCTTAACGGTAGACGGCTTGTGGGAAGAGGACAAGATGTGCATCACTTCCGAAGAAAGAGAGAGATCTCTAACTAAGGATGGAAGTGGAGTAACCAAGCAGCCAGTCGCATGGAGGGATGGATGAGAGTGTCCCAACTGATGAGACAACAGGTCCGGCACTGGGACCAGAATCCAGGGGCCCTGTACCGCATACTTCTGAAGGAATGGGAACCAATCCTGACGGGGCCAATATGGGGCGACCAAAATCATGTGACACCCGACATGAAGAGCCTTCTGAATCACCCTCGGGAGAAGGGGAATCGGGGGGAAGGCATAAAGCAGACCCGGGGGCCAATTGTGGGCTAGAGCGTCCCTGGGAGACTGCCCCTGAGAGGGAGTCAGAGTGAAGAACTCTCTGCACTTCGCATTGTTGGGGCTGGCGAACAAGTCGCAACAAGGAAGGTCTGCGCAGCCACTCTGTTGTTGAGGGACCACTCGGGGCAACAGGAGAGTCCTGCTGAGCCTGTCTGCAATCACATTGGCTTATCCCGGAATGTGCGTGGCTACTAAGAAACGCCGAGAGGCTATGGCCCAGCGCCATACTCTCATGGCCTCCCGCAAAGGGGTAGGACCTGGTTCTGCCCTGCTTGTTTATGTGCCAAACTACCACATGTTGTCAGATAGAATCGCAATAGTACCTTGGGGGAGAGCATGATGAAGTGCTTGTAAAACCAGAAGCACTGCTCTCATTTCCAGGATATTGATGTGAAGGTGCGCTTCGCAATCCTGCCAAGTGCCTTGGACAGACCTGTCCAGATAATGACCCCCCCACCCTATCTGGGAGGCGTCCGTGGTCACTGTGGCAACAGGGGGCTGAAGGGCCGTCCAGGTTGGACCGACGCAGCCACCAACTGAGATCCCGACAACTGTCCGTAATCAGAACCAGGTGGTTCAGGGGAAGTTCTTGGTACAACCATTGAACCGATAATAGCCATTGCAGCACCCGCATGTGCAGCCTGGCTAACGGTACTAAGAGGATAGTTGCAGCCATCGTGCCCAATAACTGAAGAATCTGTCTGGCAGGAACTCGAGATTTGGGTAACAAATTTAGAACCTGTGATTGTAGAACCTGAATTCTCTCTGATGGCAAAAATGCCATCCTTTTTATGTCTAACTCTACCTATAAAGGTGATACGCTGAGATGGCTGCAGCACAGATTTTTCCAATTGAAAGTGATTCCTAGTGAGAGACCCAAGGTTACTGTGGCCATCAGCCAATCAGTAGATGCTTGAGGTGGCAGTGAGGAGCCAGTCGTCGAGATAGGGAAACACTTGGAATCCTACACTTCAAGTGAGCTGTCACCACTGCCAGACACTTGTAAACACCCTGGGGCTGTGGTGAGACCAAAGGGCATTACATACTGAAAATGACTGGTTCCTAGGCGGAAGGTGAATGACTCCTGGACTCTTGACGATCAAAATGTGATAGTAAGCGCCCTGAGGTCTATGGAGCACATCCAGACATCCTTCTCCAATAATGGGAGAATGGACTGAAGGGTGACCATCCGAACTTGGACTTCTTCATAAAACGATTTAAAGAGCTTAGGTCCAAAATGGTTTTTGGCACCAAAATAATCTTGAGTAAGTTCCTGATCCGTCTGCTGGCGGGGATGGGCGGATGGCCCTTTGCTTAGCAGCTTTGAAACTTACGGCTGCCAGATCCTGCTCACTGGGTGGCACGTCCGGGGGATGAGGTAGCCTCCGTTACACGCGGCACCCACTGATATGTAACATTAGTAAGACCGGGAAGATTAACTACTGTGGATTTAAGATGGTTATAACAAGTATACCAAATTATAGCATTACATGCTTATGTTACTGGCAAAAAGAGGAATTTATTTCAACAGAATTTGGTTTATGTAGTGATAAATATGAATATCATAGTGACAGGAGACTTCAACTGTGATTTGAGAAGAAATCAAAAAAGAACGGAGATGATGATGTAAGAAAAATGGTAGAAGTTGTGAGATATGGTAACTTAAGTATTGGTAATAAAGATTTCTGGACATATAGAAAATGTGTATACAAAACTGAAACAGATTACTTCATAATATCCTAAGGATTAATTATGGCAGAAGGAGAGTCAATTGCAATAGGTTTTTCAAATCACCTAGCAAAATGGTTAGAGTTAATGAAAATAAGGAGTAGATTAAAATAGGACAAGTAATAAAAAGGATAAATGAGAAAGCATGGGATGAAGAAGGAAAGACATTAACACTACAATTACTGAGAGATCATATTACTCTGTGAATATTTTATAAAAAATGGCCTGAATGATTTATGTTTAAAGCAAAATAAAAAAAAAATGTTTTTACAGTGTCAGAATAATGTAAGAAAAGTAGAAAAAGAAAAGTGTGGAAGAATATACAGGTTCATAGGTGTGTACTAGGCTAATGGCCCTGGAGCCTTTACAAGCCCAGCCCATAGAATTGCCCTGACTTCGTGCCGCCCGAAGTTAGTTCCCAGTGCCTCTATCAAGCACAGGCACTGGAGTGAAAAGGTGATTATTTTCTTATGTGGGTCTACAAATGGTGACAGATCTATCCTGAGGGGCCACGGAGGTGACATCTGCTTTTAGAAGTAATGAACAAGTTCCCATGAGGTAATCAGACGTAAGTAACTTGTCTCCTGAGAGGAAGTAATAGCTGATACACTGCAATATCTGTAGATGTAGGCCTAAGAAGTGACTGGAAGCATTGGTAATCTTTTAATGTACATTTCCATGAACCGATCTGGTCAGACTGTTTTAGCAATGAAAAGTAATATGCTCAGAAATAATAAATAGGAAAGATAATTAAGGTTACCCGTAAGGAAATAAAGAATATGTGTAAAGCCTTAGATCCTTAGGACTTTTCAGTCGCAATGACAATGATAGACACAATGGGAAGGCCTTAACTTAAGGGTTGCAGTCTAAGTGGAAAAAACTATTTAGCAGACCACAACCTGAAACGCTGTTTAAAACAGCTTGTTAAAAGTGACATGAACCTAGAAAATGACCAAAGTGAAACATTATAAGTGCGTGCTGAAGCGAAGAGTTTGGGGAAGCAACCTGTGGTGCATTCTGGTTAAACCCAGCCTTATGAGAGACTTCGTTGGTATAGTTGCTGAGACTGGATCCTCAACAGATGATGAAGATAGACATTACTATCTGGCTTTACAGAGGATTGTCAATGATGATAGAAAAATGAAAAAGGAATGCATGATGTAAGAGTATTTTAGAGAGGTCGAAAAATTAGATAGAAATTAGTAGGTCCTAAAGATGTTGAGGAGGAATAATTGAAAATGTAATGGAAAATACAGTGAAGAGTATAATATGGGAATCCTAAAGGTATATGGTGAAAAGGATTGTACTATAGACTGTACTTTCAAAAAAATAGAAAAATAGGAAATTAATGAAAATGAAAGAATAATTTTGAAGCTTCTGCAAATCAAAGTGCAAAATAGTGTAGAAGATAGGAGTCTTCTATCAATAACTGCAGAAGTGGTACAACTATATTGAAGATGTAAAATTTTAACAAAAGTCATGAAAGATTTACATGACAAAGAACCATGGGGAAATATAATCGGAATTTCAGAAATACTGTCGAAAAGTGAATTTGCAGAAATTAGTAATATTAAAGTCAATCATTAGTAGCGCAATTAACTACTGTGGATATTGATGGTTAGAACGTACAAATTAGCTCTAGCTATGTCTATGGAAGGGATTATTTAACACGAATGGTTTCCATGATAAGGAATAAATCTAGTGAGGAGCTCTCAACATGTGCACTTTGGAATGAAATCAAGAAGACAACGGAGATGATGTTCAGAGCATGGAGAATTGTGCCAGACTATGGCTTGTATTGGTAATGAATAGTTTCTGGACTGATAGAATGGTCATACAGAAAGCTGAACTGATTACTTCATAATTCCTAAGGTTAATTATGGCAGAAGGAGAGTCTTAGAATAGGTGTATTCAAATCACCTGAGCAAAACTGGTTAGTCTAACTGTGGAAGATTAAATGACATAGTATAAAGGATATGGAGCATGGTGAATGAATTGGAAACACTTCACTACATTTGGAGCTTTACGGAATATTTTAAAAAGGCCTAATGATTATGTTTAAAGCAATAATAAAATGTTTTACGAGTTTGTCGAATAACTGTAAGAAAAGTTCAGAAAAGTAATCTGCCTTGGAAGAGTTCGTTATGAGGGTGACTAGGTTGGCCCTAGCCTTTGAGAGCCAGCCCATAGATTGCTGATGTGAGTTTTAGTGTTATAGCACAGGCACTGGGTGATGGGTGTTTCTATACACTATCAGATTTCGGAGGGCCAGTGAGGCTCTCTGGTTAACAGCATGGGTGTCTGGTAAGATGTCTCCAGTTCTGGATGTATAGGTGGGGTCTCTGAATGTTGGTAAGGGGATTGGGTTTCTTTAGATGAGCATTTTAACAGACTGGGTCAGAATGGCTTTAAGTCAACAGTTGCCTTAGAGAAATACAGGGAAGGGGAGTTTTTGTCTGCCTGGTGGCAGTGTTTAATCCTGGATTTTGTGAGCTTTTCTGGTCCAGTTTTGCGGCTAGAGTCTGAAGGGGCTACAATGATTGCTAAGAAGAAGGGAAATGTACCTTATTCCTATGAAAAGCCTGGTAGAGATGTGCCAACAGAGATTTCTGACACACAATGTGTGGTGAGAATTTTCAACCTGTAGATCTCTTATAACCCTTAGTTTATGCACCATCATGGTAATTTGTGAGAACGAGTTTCCAAAGGGGATGTGATTTTGGAGAGTAAAGGTTGAAAGTCGTTTGTCTCAGAGGCCTTTCGAAGAATGTCTGCACACATAGAGTTAATAGCTCCCAGCTTGTGGTAATGGTACCAGAGTTCCCTGGCCTGATTCTGAGAGTGATTAAACAGAGAGGCCAGGGATCTGGGGACTACATACTGGTCCAGTCTACGATCTGTATTCACACTGTAGACTAGGACAAAACCACAGATAAGGGTTGACCTTTTGGAGTCACTTAATTAGGGATCAAGGCTATTAATATGATGGCCCCTTTCCTATACAGTCTGGTAAGACTCAGAGGCCACATACAGCATATAGCCTAAAAACAAATGCTGGCCAGAGTTGCAATTCCTATATCCTATAGAGGCCAATGGAGATACCTTAAAGCTATATTGATGGGCATGTTCCTGGGTCTGTAGTTTTCCCTAGGAAAGGGGCTAAATGGGACAACTAGAGCTTAAACAGGGCAAATGGGTGCCACTTGGTTTTAAACAAAAGGAATGGGTTATGGAAGCTGTATCTGGCCTTGAAAGCATTACCGTGCTGGAACGAGTCCTTTCTCGGTAGATTGGTCCTTTAGTGGAAAGGGAATTAGCTGAGAGGTTGTTGGTAATATCTGGGCTCAGATAGAGTACCCTGTGCAAACTCAGGAAATCTGGGTACTGCGTGGAGATTTTCACATAGCTAAACGTTGTTGTCTTTGTATTGCTGCAATTTGTTCAACAGCTTTAAGGATTGAATCACTTTGTAGGCTAAGAGTTTTCAGTCTGGGACTATGTCACACTTGAGTGTGAAGCCATACAGCAAAATACAGTTAAAAATAAGTGCAATAAATTGAAAAATGACTTAAATGAAGTGCAAAATGCTGTATAACCAAGAAAAAGTAAAATGGATTTACGTAAAGTCTCTGTTTCTCCTTTTGGTTGCCCTTGTAGTCTGCAGGATCCGCAGAGCTTAAACAAGTACAAATCCGAGCATAGACTGTTTTTTTAAAGCAGAATGTTGAAAGATACATTGAAGGGTTTAGAAAAATATAGAGAGTATTTTGAAAAAGAAAAAGATATATATAACAAATCAGGAAACAATTAAGGAGTTATTATTCAAGCAAACTAATTTCTTACAAGGAAAAAAGAGAATAAGTATCAACATATTTGTGTAGATTAGTAAAGGAAGATAGTAGTGTAATGAGGGTAATGAAAAAATGTAACAGGAGAAATAAAATAACCCAGGAGCAAATTATGAATATCATAGTAGAGTATATACAAGAAATGTTTAAAGAAGAAAAGAACAAAGAATAATATGAGAATTTAAAAAAATTAGCAGCAAGAAAATGAATAACTGGAAAATGAGATTTCATTATACAAATTAACGTGCTTGGACAAGTGAATTTAGATTCAGCTGCAGGACCGGATGGATTAGGATATGAAATGCATAAACATTTAATGGACTGTCAAAGACAATATTTTCCTAATGTTTTGAAAGAATGGGTAAGTGAATGTTTTATGTATAAAGAGTTATGTAGTAAAGTACTTAAATGTATATGGAAGAAAGAAAAAAAAAGACAAAAAACTGGAAACCAATAGTATTGAATAATACAGATTATAAGATTTTCATGAAAAAAAATACAGAAAAAAATTGAAAGTAAAAATGGAAAATATTACAGATGATAGTCTATATAGTACAACGGGAAGGAGTGTCAATAACTATGACAGTGGGAGAGAGATTGTGGATAATATTAGAAACAGAAAAAGAAGTGAAACTTATGATAGGGGATATTAAAAAGGCATATGATACAGTATTACATTCAATTTTATGGGTGATAATGAAGGAATGTAAGTGAGAAAATCAAGAAAGTGTGTATTTCTGCTTACAATAATAATAATAGATTAAGAGTTCTAGTAAACAGATGGCTCAGTAAAGAAATAGACTTGAAAAATGTATAAGACAGGGATGTCCAATGTGTTGTATTCTGTTTACTTTAGTTATGAAGGTGACAGTACGTGAGGTGGTTTTTAAATGAAGGCTGCAGTATATATAATGCCTGAGGGATTAAGAATTCCAGTTTTATTGACTTATGAGGATGATATTACAATAACTACACAAACTAACATTTAGATAAAATAAGTCATATTTGTTTAAACGGATGTTTAAAAAGCAACAGGAATGACTTTAAACAAAGATAAAAGTAAAGGATTGGCTGATGTGATAAAGATAGGAGGGATATACTTTACAGTAAATGAAGTTTCTGTGTTAGGTACAAAATTTGGGAATAAGAATATAAGCACAGTCCAGTGGGGAAAAAAACAACAAAATAACGGAAAGTTGTGCTTTTTGGAAAACATATAAATTATCATTCAGAAAAAAATCTTATTTGATAAACTCTGTGCTAATGGGGAAAACAGCATATTTACCAAGTGTATTTATAATACCAACAGTATATAAAAAATAATTACTACAAGTAATTTTTCCATTCATACGGGGTCAAGACTGAATCCATTAAAAAGGAGTCTTGTATTTGAATAAAGAAGGAGATTTGGGGATAATAAACCCAGTGGTATATGCTGCATATTTAAATTTATATAAAGTAATAAAGTGGATAAATAAGAAATATGAGAGGTTAGTGGTAAAGTTGTTCAAATGTAAGTATGAAAGATTTTGATGAAAAGCAGGAATGAAATATTATCAAGAAAAGATATTATTCTGAAAGATACAAATTGATGAAATAGAAGAAGAAAGAAATGTGGTACAAAATATAATGAATGGCACAATATTATTATTATGTTTATCCATGAGAAAATGTAACTGAAAAAAATGTAAAGCTATAAGAACAAGAAATAGGTGGTGTAGTAAGACAAGTAGAATGTCAGGACTTTTGATGAAGAATGGTAATAAACAAATTACCAGTAAAAGGGAATAGTCCACATAAAAAGAAAAGTAAAAACATATGTACATATTGTGGAGAACAGAAAACTACAGAACATGTTTTTTTGAAATATAAAAGGGTAGTAAAATTAAGGGAAAAGTTAAGTAAAGAAAATTTTTTTGAAGACAAAATAGGTAGAGAAGATACATATGGACATGATCGGATATGGGGAATTACAAGAACAGAAATAAAGAATACTTTAAAAGGACAGATAAAAAGATTTTTATGTCATATGGGCTATATGGAATGAAAGAATAAATGAAATTATGTTTAATGGAAAATGGATCTTAGCAACAACATTACATAAAATTAGATGGTAGTTATGGAAAAAGGAGTGGGGGGGTCTAGTAAGGACAATGAAAATGTAGGTTGAAATAATAAATATGGGAAATAAGATAACTAAGATAGTATAACAGTAAAGAAAGGAATCAGAAAATCGTAAAGTATATAAAATTGTAAATATGTAAAATTGTAAATAACACACTGTAAATAATGCCTTTGTATAAATTAAAGACCCCTGCTGTTTTCAACCAGTGTTGTGGGATCTTTTACATCAACCTGCATTACCAGCAGCTCAAGATGATGGGATCTCTTTTTAATGTCTCATCTGAAGGAACTTTTGCAACTGACAATTAATACCTCTCTGAATAGCCTGCCTTCCAACCACAGAGAGGCACACAGCATGCATTCAATGAAAATGTCAACCCCTGTCATCACAGTAATAAAAGTGTACTCCTTTGACTAGAATTTAACATAATTCAGGGTACTGCTACCCCTCCTCATCCCAAACTATGTTTTATTAGAAGTTCCAAAGGATTATAAGCTTCTTTATCTGTACAGTCTGTAAAAGAATAGTTGTGAAAAACCTTACCTTCTCTTCCATATGCTGCAGTATTCATAACATGAGGGAGTCTGCTTCTGGCTGACTTGTACGTCTGGCCAGTATACAAAAGTCTATTGCTACTGTGAGGCACATGCGACGTTGCACAGTATCAGAACATACGTCAGTCATAAAGTGACTTTGGGTATAAAGCAGACAATGGCAAGTACCAGACCTCAGAACTGAATGCCGCAAAAGCACCAGCCTGATCCAAGGTGAGGAAAGCATGCCACCAGAGGCCAGGCAAGCAACAGGGAAGGAAGGCAGGGGGGAAAGTAATACTGCAGCATATAGAAGAGAAAGAAATCTATGGCTATGGTAAGATTTTACACAACTATTCTATCACCTTCTATTCACATGCTGCAGTATTCATAACATGAGGGAGAATACGAAAGCTCATGCAGAGGAAGAATTGGGTGGAGGAGCAGAAATATTCTCCACAAACTCAGGCAGAACAGCCCTGGCAAAACCAGCTCTGGACCTGGAAATGCCATCTAACTTATAATGTTTTGTGAATTTATGAACAGAAGACTAGGTAGCTGCTTCCAGGATAGGGCAAGTGTCCAAGCCTTTAAAGAAAGCACCAGAGGAAGACACTGCTCTAGTGGAATGTGCCTTAATAGGAGAGGGTAGATACTTTCCATGAGCCACATGACAGAAGGAAATAGTTTTGGAAATCTAAGTGGAAATAGTCTGCTTGGAAACAGGTTGGCCCAGGGCCCTTGGGTGATAGGAAATATCTCCAAACTGGTTTAGTTTTATTCAAGTAATATCTGAGTTGCCTGTGCACATGTGAAGTGTGTAGGATCCTCTCACTAAATGATTGAGGAGAAGGGTAAAAAGTAGAAAGACTGATGGACTGATTGGGTGATAACTCAGTAACCACCTTGGGCATACAGGAGGTTAGTGTGCAGGGGAAACCCTATCCCTGTGGAAAAAAATGTGAAGGGGAAGAAGACATGAGAGCCTGTAACTCTAACACCCTTCTTACAGAAGTAATGGCCACAAGAAGGACTGTTTTCCAGGTGCAGTCTTGCAGAGAACCAGAACTTGCTGGCTCAAAAGGGGCCAGGGTAAGTTTTTCTAAGACAAAGTTGAGATCCCAAGGAGGAGGGACTGGTTTCCTTGGTGGTCTGATGTGAAGGGTGCCTTTTAAGAAGAGTTTAAGTTCCAACCTGAAAGCTAAAGGGGGAGACACAGGCAGACATGCAGAGATAGCAGAAAGATGAGCTTTTACTGAGGAGTATGATAGTCCACTCTTCAGTAATTCACACAGGTAGGACAGGACCACTGGAAAATTCACTAGCAGTGGCTGTAAATCCTTTTCAAAACACTAGATGGAAAACTTTTTCCATTTGGAAAAATAGAATTTTCTAGTTGTGGGTTTTCTGGCCTCCTGCATAACTTGTAGCACATCCTCAGAAAAAAGGTGTCTGAAGGGAATCAAAACCCTATCACCCACAGGGTCAGTTGTAGAGCCTGTGGATGTACTAAAGTTCTCTTGTCCTGTGTGAGTAGGTCCATTCTGTGGGGTAACTTGTGGTAACTGCCCTTGACAAAATGCAGAGGAAGGGGGAACCAATGCTGTCTTGGCCAAAAGAGAGTCACCAGCAAGATTTTTGGTTGCTCCTGTTGGATTTTCAACAGGACATTTTGAAGAAGTGGAAGGGGGGTGCATAAATAAACAACCCCTTCCAAGAGAAAGACAGGGCATCCACATTCCTTGCCAAGGGATCTGGAACCTGGGAAGTTGTCTGTTCATGTGAGAGGCAAACAAATCTACCTGAAGTATACCCCATTGATGGACCATGCCCAGAAACACTTTCCTGTGTAACATCCATTCATGGGATTGAGTCATGGATCTGCTCAGTGAGTAGAGGGAATGTAAACTGCCCGGAGGGAAAGTTGACTCTGGACAGCTAATTCCCAGGCCTGCAAAGCCAGTCTGCACAGGAGGTAGGACTTTGCCCCTCCTTGTTTATTGACATACCAGAGGACTGTGGTACTGTCTGTAAACCATCTTAAAATACCCAGGGAAAGAAGAGGTTTGAAGATTTGTAGAGTGAAGATCAGGGCCTTTATCTCCATTATATTGATGTGCTCCCTTTTCTGGGCTGGAGACCAAACAGCTCTGACCCTTCATGAGTCCAGGGTTGCTCCCCATCCCATGTCTGAAGCATCCGTGCACAGCTCCTGAGTAGGAGGAGGTGGCTGCAAGGCTAAGCCTGGATTCTTTGCCACCTGCTGGACTCACCAGTGTAATTCCTTTTTCAGGCAAGAAAGGAATGGGATAACAAACTCCAGAGGGTAGGAGCGCTGTACCAGTACTGCTCTCAAGAGCCACTGGAATTTCCTCATGTGCAACTTGGCTAGCATGATCATGGGTTGGATCCTGTAGTCAAGAAAGATGTGGTCTTGTGAAGGGACCAGAGAAAATTTCTGGTAATTGATTGTAACCCTAGACTCTCGAACAGTGACACCATGAAGGAGAGGTTCTCCTGAAGGATATCTGGATTCTGAGCCTGGAGAAAAAAAGTCATCTAGGTATGGAAAGATCTGTATTCCCTGTAGCCTGCAGAAGGCTATGACAGGAGCTAAGCATTTTGTGAAGACCCTTAGGGCCACAGACAATCCAAAGGGGATGGCAAAAAACTGAAAATGTGAGGAAGCAACAGCAAAGCAAAGAAACTTCCTGAACTGAAGATGAATGGGAATATAAACACAGGCATCCTTGATGTCTAATGACACCATAAAGAAGGATGAAAGGAAGAAGGGTGGGTAAGGTTAACATATGAAATGTGGGAACCTTCAGAAAAGTATTTATTTGGGAAAGGTCTAGAATGGGTCTCCCTGGACCACCCTTCCTGGGTACCAGGAACATCATGGAGTAAAACCATTTTCCTACTTGGGAGGGCGGCACTTCCTGAATAGTGCCCTGAGAAAGGAGGTTAGAAATGACTTGGGGAAAACGATCCAGTTGTTCATTTGGAGGTTGTGGAATACTCCTGAAGGGGGGAGAAGTCTTCCACACCATAAAGTCTCCTTGCATGATGATAGATAAGACCCAAGAGTCCTGAGTTATCTGTTTCCAAGCAGGGAGAGAATAAGAGAGGCAAAGGGATGGAGGTGACAATGGCTCAAGAGGCAGGTAGACACAGACTACCTGGCTTAGCCTGAAAGAGCTGTTTCTGTGTGAGGGTAGAAGAGGTAGACTTTGAGGAAAATAGTTTCCTAGAATCTCTCTCTCTCTTAGCTTTGGAAGATTGGGACCTGGCAGACATTCTAACAAAGGTGGTCTTGGTGGGGTAGTACCACTGAAACCTGGGCAATGAGGAAACAAAAATATGCTTCAGGTCTTGCAGCTTCTTGACCTTCTCCTGAAGAGACTTAAGGAGTTCTGCAGCAGAGGTACCAAATGATGCCTTGTTCAGGGGGGATCCATGATTTCTGCCTTAATGTCATTAGGCAAAGGTTGGAGCCTGAGCCAAGAATACCTCCTCAGGACTGACCAAGATGCAGCCGCTCTAGCTGATGCCTCCATGGCATCATAGCTACACTTTATGGAATGACATGTACCTGAGCTGAGGAGTTAAGGATGGAGGTAAGCTTAGCCTTAGTGAGAGAGTCAGGAAGCTCAGAGAGTAATTTGCCAGCATCTTTAAGAAGGGCCAAAGAATATATGGCCATATGGGTCTGATAGTTAATAGCCCCGAAAGCCAGAATAGGAGACATGTAAACCTTTTTTCCTAATCTTTCTATCACCTTGCTCTCCTTATCTCTGGGGAGCAGAGAAGTGAAAGGTAGTATCTTGGATGCCTTGTCTGCAGATACTGAGATGGTAGCAGGATCTGCAGAGGGACATTTGAATAGGAATTTGGAGTCCTCCAGCAATTTATAAAAACTAGCTGGCCTTTTGGAGGCTAAGGGTTGAGAATTTGGACACTTAGATGCAGTAGCAAAGGCATCTAGGAAGGCTGGCAGGACAAGAGGTATGGCAGATGCGGAAGGAGAGTCCATCTGTAGCAGGTCATAGTACCTTTTTTGGATGTCTGACACCTGACAACAATCCCACCTGAAAAATCTTTCATCTTAAGAACTGTTTCCCCAAATGAGATATCTTCCCTTGGGGAATCAGTGTCATTAGATTCCTCTTCTGGGGAGACATAACCAAAAGGGGGAAAAATTTGGGCTGAATAAGCCAAAGAGTCATCCCCTAAGGATTCCTCATCATCTGAGGAAAACTCCTCAGAAGTCCTCTTTTGAGGAGAAGAGGAAGGTATGGAAGGGGAAGGGAGGGAGAGAGAGAGACAGAGAGCTGAGAACTGCCTCAGGGCCATAAATGCGTTGAAGAGGCCTTGGGAAAAGGCCTGCAATCCAGTGGTTGTTCCTAAAGAGCTGGAGAAACATATTTTGTCTTAATTTTTTCTTTTTGGGAACCTCCATTTGGTGAAAAGTGGATGGGCCTGATGTCGGCCTACACTCCACAATGTTGGTAAGAACATCCTCTTGCACTATGATTTGGGTAATGCCATGCAGGCCTTTAGTCACAACGAGCCATGGTGCCCCCCCTGCACCCGAGTCAGAAGCCTGCATTTCCCTAGAGGATGTGCTAGTAGGGTCCTTCACAGCCTCAACAGTGGTACCCAACAAAGGAGTGTCTACCGACTCTGGGATGGTCTCTGGGCCAACTCTGGCCTCGGGAGAGACGTCCAGAACAGAGGGAGCAGTGGGTAAATCAGCCCTAGTTTTTTTGTCCTTCTTAACTTGTGGCTAGCCTAAAGGGCCTGACTTAGCTTCCATGTCACACGAGAGACACTTTAGGCACTGATTTTCAAGGTATAAATTTAGAGAAGCTAAGCAACTACGTAGGGTCTTGGCTACAAAGGCCTTACAAATAGCACAGGCAGTATGGTCGTGATCCGGGCCTAGGCAAAATAAACAAAGGTCGTGTGAGTCCTTATGTGGAATCTGCCTTCCACGCTGACACTTGGCCTTCCTAGCTGACATGTAGTCACAAAGTTATTCAGTAGCCAAAGATAGTAATGAAAAAACCCCAACAGGGCACTTATCTGAACCAAGGTTTGCAACTTGTCTGACAAGCAATGACCATAGCAGACGATCAGATAGGCGACACAAAAGTTCTGGGGTCTGGTATGTGTTGACATCCGCTTTATACCAGATGTCACTTTATGACTGACGCACATTCAGATACTGTGCGATGTCGCATGTACCTCACAGCAGACTTTTGTATACTTGCCGGACGTACGAGTCAGCCGGAGGTGGACTCCCTCATGTTATGAATACTGCAACATATGAATAGAAGGACATAATGCCAATCCCTACTCAGTTTATTGACTGAGTATTGTATTCTTTTTTTTTCTGAGAGGTTCTATGGAAGGTTCAGTAAATTAACCTAAAGTGGTACAGAAGAAGTAATACAATAAATGTTAATGCAAAGGTACTGCAGCTCAACCTGTTTGTGTTACATTTCTTAACAAGGTAAGTGAATTTGCTTGAACACCCTTTTCAGTTATATTCTGAGCCAGATGCAAACCTCAGAACAGCACAATAGATAACACTGTGATCTGTGAGAAAAGTGTATTTGTTTCAGCCATATCCAATGGAATACAACATAGCAGCAACTTTGCTGATGATGACACAAAGACAAGTGTAGCAATGGAAGATGGCAAGAGTCTAGTGAAGGATTTGTGAAGGCTGAAAAAGTGGAAAGAAAGACAGCATTGGAAGTCCATGCATAATAGTGCACTTAGGCCATAACAACTCCAGTGTGGAGTATCAGCTGGGGAAGTAGAACAGGTGTTCCAGTAAATGTGTACGGAAAGGATCATACAATACTCCTCAGGCTTAGATGCTACTATCAGGAGCAGCAAATAGAATGCTTAGGATCATAGGATCATAGGAGATTACTAGGCTACTGACCCACAGGTCATTTCAAGCTTAGCCGTTTCATCCCAATATTATATCATAGAAATGTTAGTTAATACCCATTTATTTTCAGGGGGATACATACCAAAAGCAAAAAGAGAGAAAGCTTCTACTCTGTCAGCCCTCAGTTAGACCACCTTTATCTACTGCCTGCAGTCCTGGAGGCCACATAAGGAAAATGATATGAGTCTGCTGAAAGAAATCCAAATGAAAGCTACCAAAAAGATCTGCAGAATAGAAAGAAATGATATGACCAAAGACTAGAGGAACTAGCGCCTGAAACCAAATAATTCAGTGGGACATGATGGAAAGGGGTCACTCTGAGCAAGAAGGACACATGGGGAAGATAGGCACATGCAACAGACTGTAAGGACCAACATCACCATGCATGCCTGAAGGTATATTTTCACAGACTGGACTGAGGACCTATTGAATGGATTACTTGAATGGATGATGGAGAAGGAATCTACAAAGGCATTCAAGCGGGGATGGGACAGATTGAAAAAGTGTAAGGGGAAAATGAGAATGGAAGGAGGTAGAATGTTATGTTTTCCCTGATCCTGAAATAGAAGGAGCTCTATCAAAATGCTAAACTCTGCAAAAGTTTTCACTGAGAATACTGTAGCTGTGCAATGGAAACAAGTTTAACATGAAAAGTCTTGCTATTTATTAACCTTAACTAATCAAATACTTGCACGCTCTGTGCTGGAAAGTGGCTGTGATATTCCCCAAAAGGAGTAGTCCTTGCATTCTAAGAATCACTTACTAAGTTGGACACTGTCCTTTTTCTTGACCAACAGATTACACTGCACATACCAGTTATTTTGTCTCCCCTTAACTTCTCAGTGTCGGCATTCAGTAAATGAAAGAAAACCTGCTCTACTTTGTGCCTCCTTGTTAATTGCACTGTACTGGCTATAAACTAATTTCTCTGTAATAATTGTCCTGAGGGTGGAAGCCCCAAATGGTTCATCACTATAAGAAAGTCAAGAAACTCTTACTTTCAGCTTCATCCAGATCAGCTGGGGTCCACTTAAAACTCTTCTCCTTGACGAAGCAGTAGACACATTTAATAGAATATTTCTAAATATCCAAGCAGAGCAAGCACTACTAAGAACCCCAACCCCCCAAAAAAGCCCCTTGGTTAACTAAAAAAACAAAAATCCAGAAAAAATGCTGAGGTTAGGCTCCAGTGTCCAAATCAAAGTAAAAAAGCAGTCTTCAGTCTTCAATAAAGGTAAAAAAGCAGACTTGAATCGAAGAATAAAAGTATAAGAAGTCTTTATTGTCACACAAGCGCTTTCACATATTGCTTCCTCAGGTGTATACTAACAAAGGTAAACCACACCTATATATACTTAACTAAAATAATCATGTGACTCAATAACCCATTTACCATTAAAGCTGTATTCTCTCTTATAAATCAGAAAGCATTGCTTAAAGCTAAGTGTGTATGACACAACAAAAGTGTGACTATTTAATAAAATACAATAAATCTAAAATACATAATATATATCTAGAAAACATTTTATCTTCCTATTCATAATGTAGAGCTTCTAAAAATATATATAGAACTTCTAAAAAATACATCAATTTTAATGCATCATTTTAATAAAATTCTTAAAAACATATAAATATAGATATTTCATAGCAAACATTGCATAAAAATATATTAATATATTAAAAACATAAACCCATAGCCATCTATTTACCTTTTCTTAAGATAGGCTTAATGGGCATGCTGTCATTCAGCCCGTGACCAAAGTTGGCTCTCAGCATAGCTATCCATCTTGCTTCAGCTTCTTCGGTTCTATCTCTAATGTCACTATTTCTCATATTCTCGTAAGTTCTTGCAACAATCATAAACCTAAATGTATGTTTTTGGCCTACCTTCAAAACGTGCTTAGACAACCTCAGCATTTTTTCTGGATTTTTGTTTGCCTTTACTGTGTTTGCAGAGGTATTCTGGTTGCTATTGGGCATTTTCTGCATATAACTAAAAAAACAAAGCAACTATAACCTAGGAGGAAACTCCCAGATATGCTCAGAATTAGTTCAAAATGATGTGAAAATTACTGAACCTACACACATTGCCAACATACTGGCTGACAGGTTCAGTGCAAACTTCTCCCTCCCAAAAGGAGAGATATCTATTCCAGAGGATTGTAGCCCCCCAAACATCTCCAACGCCCAGGTGAGAACTGCCCTCACTAAGGCAAAAAACACAGCATCCATGGGACCAGATGGTGTCCCCGGCTGTGTGCTTCATGAACTCAACGAGGAATTAAACCCACAGTTAGGACAGCTGTTTAATCTTAGCCTCACCTCAGGATCCAAGGAGTGGCGCAGCGACTGTGGTCCCACTTCATAAGGGCGGTGCCTCCACAGACCCTGGAAATTACATTAGCTTGACAAGCCTTATCTGCAAAGCCATGGAGAGGATCATAATGGAACTCATAAATAAAGACATAGGGAACTTGCAGACTTTGGATCCAACTCAGTTTGGCTTTGTCAAAGGCAGATCCTGCCTCTTAAACTTGGTTGACTTTTTCGAGACAGTCACCAAGGCCATTGATGAGGGAAAGGCAGTCCATACAGCCTACCTCGACCTGGCAAAGGCCTTCGACACAATACCCCACTCAGGTATCATCGAAAAACTCATCAGCTTGAATGTAAACCCATACATCACAAGATGGGTTGCAAACTGGCTAAGTGACAGAACCCACAGGGTCAGAGTTGCTGGAGCCATGTCAGACTCAAAGCCTGTCACAAGTGGTGTCCCACAGGGCTCAGTCCTGGGTCCACTCTTGTTCGGCATCTACTTTTCTGAAGTACAAGCAAACACAGGAGGGTTATGGCTGACAAAGTTTGCAGATGACTGCAAACTGGGCCATAGTCGAAAACACATCTGACACAGATATCCTCCAGAAGGGCCTCACAGAAACGGATAACTGGTGCCAGAGCCATGGCCTGAAGTTAAACGCCAAAAATGCATAGTCATACCCTTCGGGAAAAACAAGGTTACCCCTAGCTACCATATAGGTGGCAATCCACTGAGCACAGAAAAGTCATCAGAGATCTGGGGACCCAGGTTGACAGTAGCCTTCGCTTGACACTCATGTTGCTAAAGTAGTTAGGAAAACCTTCTATATCACCCACCTGATCATGAAGGGATTCACATCTAGATCAAGGGAGGTCATCGTCCCCTGTACTCATCACTTATTAGACCTATGATTGAGTACAATGCCCGCTCGAATGTATCTGACCAGACACCTGCTGCAGCTTGAAAGGCCCCAAAAGTTCCTCACCAAAAGGATAAAGGGTCTCAAAAATATGTCTTATGCTGCTCGACTGAAAGAACTCCAGCTCTATTCAGTCTCATACCGCTTGCTCAGAGGTGACCTGTGCCTGACATATAAGGCCATGTCAAACCCAGATTTGATGAATATGCTTCACCTCAAAAATCTAGATCCCTCAGAACCACAAGGGCGGGAGACTTAAACCTTGACACGGTTATAAATAGAACGTGCTGGAGGGACAGATTCATCACCCAGAGACTCCCTATGCTGTGGAACAAAATCCCGGTACATGTGAGGCAGAGCACCTCTCTGGCCTTGTTCAAGAGGAATCTTGACCAATGGATGGGAGATTGCAGATATACCTCAGGGATTACTTCAGTGTCACTGCTTGACAGAGGCACAGCAAAATGATAGGCATAGTTTTTATTCAAACTAAAGGGGTGGCGAAAGCCACATAACTATGGGCTAGGCTTATAAATGCCCTTGGGCAGATAGCCTAGTATGAACCTATGAACCTATGAACCTATGAACCTATGCATCTTAGAGATAAATTCTGAAAGTTATGGCTGCAAACCAAGTCTCAACAATATAGGCAGTTATGGATCCATAGCAAACAATCCATAAAATATGACATAAAAGCTTATTACAACAACACCCACATTTCATCATCAAATAATTAAAAAAAAAACTTCTGGAAATCAATAAATACATTGCTCAGTCCTGGAAAATCACCCTAACCCAGTCCATTCCAAACCAATAACTCCCAAAACATTGCTTCACAGTTTAAGTCACATTTTAGAAATACAGTAGCCTTCACCAAAACAAAACTACTATAAATCCAGCCATCCCAATTCAATATGATCATTGAAGCCACAACAGACCTTCACACTCACTCCACTCTCAACATCTAAATACTCATGCACTGTTAAGACAACCGGTTAATCCACCTGACCAGCTTCCATCTGAATACTTCAACCTCACTGCTGATAGCCTTACCTATACTGAGTCAGTTCTAATAAACCACTCTATCCAAGAAAAATATGTCACCACCTTATGGGAATAAATGCTATACAATACCCCTCCATAAAGGCAACTCATCAACTGAGCTCACAAAGTATAGACCAGTTACCATTTTTTCACCCTTATCCAAAATCTTGGAACTATGTATTCACTCTCAATGTACAGATATTACTTCTCATAACCTCCTTTCTCCCTCACAGAATAGTTTCAGTCCCAGTCACAATACAACCACTGCCCTTCTAAGGTTCACAGATAAATAAATCACAAGAAAAATTCAAGTCTTCTAACCTCAGCCTTATTTTTGAATCAACCTGGGCATTTGACACAGTCAATCATCAAATTCTCCTGACCAAACTCTCTTCCTATGGGTTAACCCCATCCTCACATAACTGTTTTCTTGGTTGCCTCACTAAAAGGTCCCAAGCAGCAAAATGGGAAGATGGTTTCTCCTCTTTCCTTCCTAAATCCGTCGGAAGTCCCATAACACTCCATCCAAGGACCACTACTGTTTAACTTATTTATCAATCACCTAAATACGTCAGCCGAAGAGACTACCACAGAACAATATGCCATTAACTACACTTTAATATGCGCTGCTAAGATACTACCCATGCTTCAAGCACTCACCAAGAAATCCTTCTCCTCCATAGAAACTTGGCTCAACAACTCAAAAGTCCTCCTGAAAAAAAAATAAATAAATACACCATCACTGTTCACCCGCAACTCTCTCTCTCCTTCCAAAAAACTACATTTAATGTACTGTTATCTAACAAGACCAATACAGAAATGGCATGCCACACAAAACTACTAAGTGTGATTACAGGCAACCACCTGAAACTTGATCTCCACCTTCAGCAAGCCATAGGGAAGACGCACTAAATGCTAGGCTGTATCTGTACTGTAAAACACTCTTACTGACTCTGCTAGACAAAACAGTAACTTCTTTTCCACTCCTCACCCTATTATATGCCTCGCCTGTCCTAACCAATCTCAACTCCTCTCTATAAGCCAAACTAGAACAATGCTACAATAAAGTACAAACTGTCAACCAATCAACAATACCGATCACATCACTGTGTCTCTCTAAAGTAACTAAACTGGCTCGAACTCAATAATTCTTTATTGTAATCACAATTAATTACAACCTTCAAACTACTGTACATCCCTGAAAAATGTCCACCTCTTCACTCTATCATTCTACACTACTAAGGGACCTCTATGCTCTACTGACAAGTTATTATTGTCATTAACTAAACCTAACAACAATGCAAGATACTCCCTGTATTCACACTGCATTGCTAATAGATGGAATACTATCCCACTCTATTTAAGAACAGTCTGCAAACTAAAAGAGTTTGAAATGTCAACAGAAGCACCACCTGATTGGTTCTGCACCTGCATCACCCCTGGATAAACTGGTACTAATACAGTTATATGAATATGTGCCATAACTCTCTGCTGGAAAAAACATAATGTACTATTAATACAACTATACCCTCCTCTATCTTGTCATCTCCCTTATTTTCCTTATGCCTCCTCCAACTCTACTGTATTAAGAACATGGCTACACTGTAGGCATGGGTTTATTGCACTGAGATACATGCACTCCCAAGTCCCAGCTAGCTCTTCTATTGAAGAACAAAAAAAAAAAAAAACACAAACACTTTATTGTAATAAGTTGATATCCATCCCATCAGCTTATTACAGTGTGATCCATGCCCCCCAGCTCTTCCATTGAAGAGCAAAAATCTTACTGGCACACCAACCAGGTGGCCAGATGTATGACATGCCCCCCCATCCCAGCCATTAAGGTCCCATTTCTGTGCCCTGCCCCTCCTTCTGCACATTAATAAAAAATACATATCTCTCTCTGTTTATATACACATATATATATATATATATATATATATATATATATATATGAAATTTCTTCTTTTAAACTGTAGCAAACTGCTTACTATAACTGTAGTAAACAGTTACTGCATGGAGCACTGTGGCACTAATGTACTCATGTACTAGTAGCAAACAGCTGTTACAGTTTATGCCCTGCCTGCACGGAGTGCTATGGCGCTCATGTTTTAAAAAAGAAATTGTAGTATTAAACTGTAGCAAACTGTTTGCTATAAATGTAGCAAATATATTAATCAGTTGCTATAGTTTAGACCGCAGACAGAGCACTGCAGCCCTCAGGTCTGGCTGCAAATGCAATACCAGCCTTCAAAAGCCAGTACTGCAAAAAAGAATGATTTGGATGATGGATGGCCGATCACACCAACCCAACACTTTGTACCCAGGGCCATTGCTCCTCTCTCCCCACCCTAGTTATGCTTCCGATTCATATAAAATTCATGTAACTGTTATTTTTAATCAATTCAAAACCGTTTGTAAATACAGCTGTGGTGGTGCAGCGGTTAGCGTTGTCACCTTACAGCAACAGGTTCTCCAGTTCGAGTCACGGCTGGAGAGCCTTCTGTACGAAGTCTGCATGTCCTCTCTGTGGTTGAGTGAGTTTTAAAGACATGGAGGTAGGTGCATGCATGTGTGTGTGTGTGTGTGTGTGTGTGTCGTCTGTGAAGGTTGGGCGCTGGGGTTGGCAACTCGACACCGTAAAAAACTTCACTGCCAATCAATCTGTGGACCAGTGATCTGTTGTGGCAACCCCTAACCAGGAAAAGCCGAAAAACATTGCTTGCTTTGTAAAACTGTTTGTAAATGATTAAACCAATGTCAAAAATGTCTGAATAATGGAACTGTTGTTCATGAATGAAACTGACTGTAAATGATGAAACAATGCAAATGATGTCCATGATGTCTGCATAATGGAGCTTTTCTCCCTGGGTCTCCTCTGAAAAAAAGTACTGCTCAGTCAGACATTCCTGGTAAACAAATGCCAATAAACAAATAAATAAGGCACTAGATAGGCTTATTGTCTCCTAACGTTATGTAAATGTAATACAAAACATTAGGAAGCAGATGGAAGCAAATCTACAAGGTTGCAGTAGGTCATGCACTTCATTCCTTTAGAAGTAATTAGGAAGCACTGAGATTTAATGTTTAATGCAAATTTTCTAAACAATAATCTAAACAATGAAGACTAACAGCTGGTTACAGTTTTTTGTACAACAATCTGTAACTGTGATGTTAAGATTTAAGTTAAATGATTAATTTACACAACTGAGCTGATGCAGCCACAAAATCTAACAGTAGAATATAGACAAGAACTGCTAGAAGGAATGGTCAACCTAACATGTCCACTCATTTAATGACATTTCATACTACTTTGCTGAGGCAGTGTGAAGTTCCAGCATTCAGTGAGACTTAATGTACTACTAGTGATCAGTGAGGCACGGGAAGCATACGATGCAGGTCTGTGCTCAGTTTCTGGTCATGTTCACAAAATAAATTATTCCCAAGAGAATACATGACGAAATTGTTGGGAATTTAAACAGACATACTCTGAATCATTAAACATTTTTATGTATGGATTTAAACAAAAAAAAAAAAAACCTCTTCAGACCAGGCAGGACTGAATGTGACAATAAAATCAGATGGATGTGTCATCTTCTTGAAACACTGCAAGAAAAGACTATGTTCTTGCTAGTCTTTAGCTGTAGTACCTGACAGTGGATGATTCCAGTTTCATTTCTTAATTTGATGAACCACACAGTGCTGTGCATATTTTTGGTGTTCACTGCTATTTCTAAAGCCATTGATGTTCTCTATTTACAACCCATTAGCGACATTATTAATGGATATCAATAAGCCTGCCAAGATATATTTTTGGTGTTCACTGCTATTTATATAGCCATTGATGTTCTCTATTTACAAACCATTAGCGACATTATTAATGGATATCAATAAGCCTGCCAAGATATATTTTTGGTGTTCACTGCTATTTATATAGCCATTGATGTTCTCTATTTACAAACCATTAGTAACATTATTAATGGATATCAATAAGCCTGCCAAGATATATTTTTGGTGTCCACTGCTATTTATATAGCCATTGATGTTCTCTATTTACAAACCATTAGTAACATTATTAATGGATATCAATAAGCCTGCCAAGATATATTTTTGGTGTTCACTGCTATTTCTATATATTGGAAAGATGGCAGTGTCTCGTACGGCAGTGGCCTCTCTGGCTCCCATTGTGCACTTCTGTTTCATTGTGTAATTGTGATTTTTTTTGTTGTGATGGTGAGTCGTTTTTGTGTCCATTGAGTTGCTGTATGTTGTGGCAAGATGTACATGATGTCCATTGTTGTCCTTAATGGAAATTATTGCGAAAACATTTGGAGTGGTGGAAGTTTGGGTCTGCAGTGGTGAGCTGAGCAAAGAAGAGTGCGGGAAGCGGGAGACATGGATTATGGACAGCATTTATTTTTCGTGGGAATGTGGCAGTTGGTGTTGGAAGATGGAAATGGTCTGGACTATGGTTTGCAAGGGTTGGAGGTGTCGGTTGGAGAAACTTTGGACTTGGTTACTGCTGGTGACGGTGATGCACATTCAGGCCTGCAGGTAATGGTGGTTGCAAGATATGTGGTCGGAAGGAAGAACTTTGGTTTAGAAGCTGCTGGTGATGAAGTGGCAGTTCAGGCTTGCAGGTAGTGGTGGTTGTATGTCGGTGGTGTCGTGAGGAAAATCAGAGGAAAATCTGGGATGTACTGTTGATAGTGATGCATGGAAATGAATCATGTTTGGTTTACAAAGCGTCTCTGTCTTCGGTTGGCTCTTTTCACTATTGCTGTATACGTTATATGTTGTTGCTTCACGTTATATGTTGTTGCTTCATGTTATTTGTTGTCGTGTTTCTGACTTTATGTCCATGACCTTGGAGGATCTAAATTTTGTTCAACTGATACTATGTATCATTGAAGGACAATAAAGTTACTATGTTGTTGTTGTTCTACAGCCATTGATGTTCTCTATTTACACACCATTAGCGAAATTATTAATGGATATCAATAAGCCTGCCAAGATATATTTTTGGTGTTCACTGCTATTTCTACAGCCACTGATGTTCTCTACTTTCAAATCATTACTGACATGATTAAAGGATAAGTGCTGCAGATAAGCCAATGCCAGTAAAGGTAGTTTTAGAACAGGAGAAGCAACTTGCCTTCGCTGGCTACTGTGGTGCAGCTTTTAGCATTGTCGCCTCACAGTAATAGATTCTCCGGTTCAATTCTTGGCTGGAGCGCCTTCTGTGCGGAGTCTGCATGTCCTCCCTGCGGTCGAGTGAGTTTTAAAGACATGCAGATAGGTGCGTGCGTGTGTGTGTTTGTGTGTATGTGCCTTCTGTGACAGTTTGTCGACTGGCTGGCAACTCAACACTGTAAAAACACCACTGCCAATCAATCTGCGGACCAGTGATCCTCTGTGGTGACCCCTAACCGGGAAAAGACGAAAGAGATTGCTTTCCTAGAAGCAGCTTGCCTTCACTCGGGTTTAGACACTAGAGATGTCAAATTCCTCCACAAATTTAAAATTGCATTTTTAACATAATGGAAAATTATACTGACAAATCAGATTTTTTCTGATAAAACAAATACTGACAGCATAATTAAGAAAAATTCCACCAATATAAATCTAATTTTGCTTTGTTTCATGAATGAAAATTGTCATTACATTAGAAAGTGAGAGAGAGCTCTTTACCTGTAACAAAGTATTTCACAAGAAATTTATTAGTTTGACATGTTCTGTCTCTCCACTCAGACACTAAAAATACTCACTTATAAGGTTTCACACCAAAAAGTCAACTTGGTGTGCAAGTTTCAGTTTTTAGTGTATCCAGACTCACTTATAAGGTGCCCTAACATTGTTAGGTGTTGTTTTTGCAGTGTCGAACTTCAGATATTCCTTAAGGTTAAAGCAAAGGCTCATCCACATGCTAAACACATTGATCACCAAAATGGTTACATCCAGTGATTAGGGTGACGTATTTATGTACAGAGAAACACAAAGTCATAAAATACTAGGATTTACAGGCAGAAATGAGAACAATGTACAAAAAAAGATAACCAGACATTTCCAATAGCAGTAGGAGCAATGAGTCTAATTAAAAAAGAATTTAGCCATACTTGGATATGTTACCAATGTATGTAATCCCATATGAATTATAGAATGAGGTAATTCTGAGGCCACTGCCCATACTGAGAAGAGCACTATTGGTGAACATCAAAGAATGAAACAATACTAATTTCAAGAACTTTATGTACTCTGACTTAGGAGTGGGATCTCTTCCAACCATGGCGTTAGAACCCCAAAATACTTGATGAAATTAAAGTTTAGGAAAACATTTCTACCTCCCCAACTCAAATGTGCAAATTTACAAAGAATAATGCAAAACATACTAAAAACTCGGCACCAGTCTTGGCGGTCAAAATGAACTACTTCCACAAATTTTAAGCACAGGTGACTGCTGTGTTTACTCACATTCTAGCAAGTTACAGATGTTCTCCAAATAACCAATATCAAAATCTCACCTGCTCATGAACAATGCAGTATTACCAACTAGTCATAGTCTTAAGACCTCCACCTTTGATTCCTAACCTGTCACACAGCCACAGCCTTAAGTGTTCCAACTTTCTGCCACTGTTTTACTTACGTATGACAAACACAGCTGAAAAAAAAAATTCTATTTCAAAACAGCTCCATATAATTTGTAAAGGTTCAAAAAATGAACTAATGGTTTCACCATTCAAGAAAGCATTTCAATAAAGTTAACTCTTATCTTAACCTTTAAAAGCCCAGATCCACCCACCCAATATTTGACTGTCATAACTTTATTTAGTTCTTCCAATGTCACTGCCATGTACAACAGTACTGAGATTCTTGTACAATTTTTGTAAACAAAGAATCACACACTTTCCCTGTGAATAGTGTAAATACTGCCTCAAATGCATCATAAAAAGAGCAAAACAAATTAAACCATAGAAGACAGTGGTTTACTGTACTAAAAGAACATTTTACTAAGTCTTAATTGTTCACATTATACAAAATGTTAGCATTGTGGACATGTCCCTGATCTATAACAACAGCCTACATTTGCATCAGTTTACAAATCATGCAATCAACCTGACCAGTATTCTATGTAAATCATGGATGGAGTCATAATGGAACTTACTAAGAATAACACAGGAGACCTACATGTTTTAGACACAAAAAGTGTGGGTTTGTTACAGGGACATCCTTTGTTTTGAATCGTGTTTCTTTCTCTGACAAAATTATAGCAGCAGTTGATTAAAGGATTAACAGTGAAGGCTGCTTATCTTGACCTAACCTTCAGCAGTATTCCACATAAAGAAATAACTGACAAACTGAATGCATTAAATGTCAATTTTACATAGGCCAACACATAAAACACAGGTTAAACAAAAAGACATAACACCATGAGGGTACCTAGTCATTCCGATGGGGTCACCACTGGTCTCCTACACAGTTCAGTACCACAGCCACTTCTTTTTAGATTATTGCTCTCAGATATAAATTTGGAAATGGGCTCTGAATAACTAGATATCCTGATGACTGCAAACTGAGTAACATAGTTACTTCAATAAAATGCAGAAGCTCTCCACGAGGGACTTCAAAAACGTTATACCTGGTACAGTTGCAATGATCTTGCCTTTAATCTCAATAAAATTACTGTTACAAGATTCAGCAAAAATAAGACAAAATATGATTAAGAACAGATGGTTAAATAAAAAAATACTGCACCATTAAAGGTCTGCATAATAGTGTAGATAACAATTAATCTTTGGCCAGCTTGTATCTGCCAAAGTCTGAAGACTATATTCTGCAGCTCATCTAATTTCAAGGCCATGTCAAGTCACTTCAGGGAATATGCCTCAGTGATCTGTCCCACAGTGTGACATTTTGTAGCTGTTTTTACAAGCTAGCTGAAACAATGTGAAAAGTACAGTTGTAACTTACTAGAAACATACAGGGTTGAAAAACCAAACTAATAGGAAAGGCTTCCAAACGTCTCATCATATTACATTTTTATATGTTACTTAAACGTGATGTTAATGTCTGATCCAGTACTACTTAATGTCCGTCCATCCATCCACAACCCCATTTCCCATTTTTTCACATGGAGTTGGAGTGTTACTTCAACAGTGATAATCGTCTAGAGCCAAAGTTGACTGGAACACAGTGCTAAGGTAGCTAGGGCTAGATCATAGAAAAACTAACACTTCAAATACACAGCAATGACAGAAACAAAATCTTAACAAATACATTTCACGAGGCCTTCTGAGATTAGATAGAATAATGTTCCCTCACAAATTTGAACACATCACTTCTTAACTTGTTTCAGAAACTATCTTGGCACATATATGGGACACAGAAAATATGAACATGAGATTACAGCAATCACGTTTCTTAAAGACTAGTGGTCATAAGCTTGATATTTGAACCTTTGAATCTGTGAAGGCAAAATACAGCATGCCACCTGTAAAAAAAAATCTACCTGTAGCTCCCCCCAGGTTTTGAAATATTGGCTAAAGCCTTGTCCAACCCCATAGTGCCTTTTTAGGCACTGCCAACCTGATAAACCTACTGACATAACTAAACTGACTCAGAATAATCTAAATGTGGTACTGCTGAATGTTAGGGGAATAAAATAGAAAACTCCTATCTCTGCAAGCTCTCCCATCCTGTTGAATACAGACATTTGTGCAGCTACCAAGACTTGTTTACTGTGGTGAGAAAATCATCCTACTTTGCAAAACACAAAAGTAATGACATGGCATCCAGGTCCAAGGATGTCACTGTTCTCCTGCACCTGGCTGTCATGTCTACAAAGAGTACAACACAGCCTTTGGCATGCACCTGATCAGGTGCTTGCAACAGCTTGAGAGTCGCCAGAAGTTATTCACAAAAAGAATACAGGGAGCAAACAACAAGTCCTATGCAGACAATCTCAAAGCCCTATCCCTGTACTCGGTCTCCTACAGACTGCTGATCTATGCCTAACCTACAAGGCGTCCTCTGATCCCACAGTGATGGATTTGATACACATCTACAAAACAAATAGCATAAAAAAACACCTGTTCTAACAACTTAAACCTCATCTGAGACATAAAGAGGGCATGTTAGATAGACAGGTATGTGCCTCAAAGATGACCCCTTCTCTGAAACCATTCATGTGAAGCAAAAATCAGCCCTAACTCTATTCAAACGTAACATGGACCAATGGATGGGAAATCGCAAATTTACCCCTGGTTAGGCAGGGGCAGTTTGTGAATGTTTGATGTGTACTAGCCTATATTATAACCATAAAATTCCTTCAGATATTGACACATGACAGCAATGTTGTGTTAAATTTGGGGTACACCTGGCTAGGTTAATAATGGGTCTTGGGTAGACAGCCTAGTAACCACCCATCAACCTATGTAATATTCACAGACAAACAGCATACTCTGTTGAAAAAGATTAAAAGGCTCCTTAACCTAAGAGAATTAATCTGGTGTGCTAACAAAACATTTTTGTTTGGAGGTGCTGATTCCTGGCCTGTTTCGTGGTGGAATACTGTTTTTCTTTTTTCTGTGGTTTTATAGGTTTCTTAACTAGTTTGCATCCAAGCTAAAGACATGATTACAAACAAAATATTAAGTGTCTTGTGGCAGCAATTGTTTTGCTTTTTTCTGTAGGGTTTCTATATATATATATATATATATATATATATATATATACATGTGTATATGTATATATGCATATATATATATATATCTATATATATATATATCTATATATATATATATACACATACAAATGCACACACATACGTATATACATATATAGACATATACGTAAATATACACACGTGTG